>NC_058406.1:44517875-44518095 GCF_002201575.2 Neomonachus schauinslandi
TTTCTTTCTTTCTTTCTTTCTTTCTTTCTTTCTTTCTTTCTTTCTTTTTCTTTCTTTCTTTCTTTCTTTCTCTTTCCTTCCTTCCTTCCTTTTTCTTTCTTTCTTTTCTTTCTTTCTTTCTTTCTTCCTTCCTTCCTTCCTTTTTCTCATCTTTCTTTCTTCTTTCTTTCTTTCTTTCTTTCTTTCTTTCTTTCTTTCTTTCTTTCTTTCTTTCTTTCTT
>NC_058406.1:44518105-44534831 GCF_002201575.2 Neomonachus schauinslandi
CTTTCTTTCTTTCTTTCTTTCTTTCTTTCTTTCTTTCTTTCTTTCTTCCTTTTGAGCCTGGGAGTCATGGGGGGAGGGGCAGAGGGGGAAGGAGAAGGACAGGCAGACTCCATGCTGAGTGTGGAACCCCTAGGAGGCTGGACTCCATCTTACCACCCTGAGATCACGACCTAAGCAGAAACCAAGAGTTGAACACTTAACCCGCTGAGTTAGCCTAGAGCTCCTTATTGTTTCTTTTTCAATGCTAAAACTATTTATATTTATAACATAGGAGAACAAACACATTTGCTTTTCTCTTTCCCATTTTCTTTTTCTACATGGGACTTTTCACTTTTCCTTTACTCAGTGAGGTGAATTTATTTTGAATAAAATAAGTTGAACACACTTGGTTTAATATACCTCAAGTATTTTCCCGCAGATAAGCTTTGTGCACATGCACATACACACCAGTGTGTGCATACGTGTGTGTGTGTGTGTGAGAGAGAGAGAGAGAGAGAATGATCTATACAAATAGTTTTTGTACTTTTACCAGATATCTTTAGGGTAGTCACTATTCATTTACTATACTACTGATAAAAATCAGTTCTTGAACCGGCTTCTTTCCACATTTATTTCTTTTGTGATTTGTTTACTGGGAAAACCTTCAGAGATTCACATTATGCAGTTCCAAGCCTGTCAGGAGGACCATTACCATACTAGCACAGTTAAAAAGATTTCAAATAGGTTATATAATGCAGTCCCCTCACAGTAAATAGCAGACAACAATATAAAGGAATGAGAAAATGATGATAATTCCAAAAAAATGAAAATGGAAACAGTAGAATGCAAACTGGTTTCTATTACCATTCAACACATATAATAAACTGTTCAATTTTTATAAAATTATTGTTAAACTCACTTGGCTCAGTTGTGCATTTTTCATGATTTAAACTTCACACTCAAGTCATGAATATTTTTAAATGAAGTTCATATGAAATTGCATCTTTGCAAGTCATCCAGAAATAATATAGAGATATCATCTCTGCAATTCCCCCTGCTTCTTCAAACCATGACTTTCCAATTCTGTAGCTGATATTAGAGAGACGAAGTATGTGACCAGAGTAGAAAATATTATTTTTATGTAGCTACACAAAAGGAAACAGAATTTGTTCATGATTTTTACATATGCATGTCATCTTACTACAGGAAACTTAATTGTTCATGACAAAACTTTTGAAGATTCAAATGGATAGGATTTCTTAGTACAAGTGAACTTGGCTTTTGTTTTTTCTTATAGGTAAAAGAGTGATGACAGTTTAGAGACTAAATGAATTATCCAATGGGCTCCTGGGTGGCTCAGTTGTTAAGCATCTGCCTTTGGCTCAGGTCATGATCCCAGGGTCCTGGGACTGAGCCCCATATCAGGGCTCTCCACTCAGCGGGAAGCCTGCTTCTCCCTCTCCCACTCACCCTGCTTATGTTCCCTCTCTCACTGTCTCTCTGTCAAATAAATAAATAAAATCTT
The DNA here is from genome assembly GCF_002201575.2 of Neomonachus schauinslandi. Classification (NCBI taxonomy): domain Eukaryota; kingdom Metazoa; phylum Chordata; class Mammalia; order Carnivora; family Phocidae; genus Neomonachus; species Neomonachus schauinslandi. Next base: position 44,519,610 of record NC_058406.1, read on the forward strand.
AAAAAAAAATGAATTATCCAAAAATCACAGCTTCATGAAATATCAGATTTATAATGAATATTCAGAAGATTTTAATATAGAGACCCACACATATCATGGCAGAAATAGTAAAGTGATTCAAAATAGTTAACATTTGAAATCTCAAAATTCCTGGGGTGCCTGGATGGCTCAGTTGGTTAAGCATCTGCCTTCAGCTCAGGTCATGATCCCAGGGTCCTGGGATCGAGCCCCATATTGGACTCCCTGCTCAGTGGGGAGTCTGCTTCTCCCTCTCCCTCTGCTGCTCCTCCTGCTTGTGCTCTCTCTCTCTCACTCACTCTCTCTCTCAAATAAATGAAAAAAAAAATCTTAAAAAAAAAAAGAAATCTCAAAATTCTTGGCTTAATGCTGAAAAATATTTGCAATACAATAAGATCAAGCTGTTTTTATCTGATGCTTGTTTCTGTGCTAAGGATTCTATCAGATACAAACTTAGCTAAGACTTATGACAGGAAGCTATGATCTAGAGCCCCCAGCAGCAAAGGAGTGAGAACATAAAATTCTTGTAGGGATTTACTTTTTAATTTGTATTTGAAAAATGTTCCTAACAGATGAGAAAAAGTAAGGAGCTATTCATAAAACCTTTGGATTATTTCCACAAAAATGTTCCATTTATTGAACAGGAAATAAGGTGTAGGATGTACTTTTAACCAAACTAAGAATTCATTTCTCCAATTTATAAAAGCTATTCATTCCTTCTACTACGTACGAATCCAAACATTTCCTCATCTGTACCCCTCAAGAGACTTGACTCTTTAAATGAGACTCAAGAATAAGTGTTTATGGCACCCTCTTTCATGAAAAAAGAGGAAAAAACAGTCCCTTTTCAATGTTGATAAATTCTAGCGGGTAAGAAAGTTGGGGGTTACTCGATGTGACAGGAAACTTGTCAGAGGGGCGTATGTCCAGTGTATTTGATACCATGGCAACCTTTCTCAGGTGAAAGCCTGGAGTTTGCCGCGGTGCATCCAAATTTTGTAGAATAAATTTCACAGTGGGGCGGGAGGAGAAGGATGTTGTTGAGACTTTCAGACTCTGGATGGAGGAGTCATAGAAAACAGGTAAATATACAAATGCAGAACAGCTTTAACCAGCAAACTGGTTAAAGAGCAAAAAAGGAACAACTGGTGAGAGTTAACAACAGGTGTCTTTATGACTGATGCAGAGAGCCTTTGCAGCAGGAATTCAGGGATGAAGCTGACTTCGGGCTTCAAGAAATATAGTCAATGTTGGGATTTAGAAACATGGGATTTATTAAAGACAAGTTTGATTAATTCTCTCTCTCTCTCAAAAAACCAAAACCCCAGAAACCAAACTTCCTTGCCTTCAGGTTGTTTACTTTAAGCTATCACCACTTGATTTAGCTTTTTCCCTGTAGGCATCATAAAGATACATTAGATTTTCGAATGAGGGAGTAAAGAAAAGGGCAGGAAGGGTGTATAATCAGGCTCTTTTTTACAAGGCCATGTTTCTGAGAGTATTTATGTCATAGGCAATGAAAACTGGAAACAAAAATCAAGTATTTTCTTTCCTATGAAACTAAAGAGAGTTTGGTGGGAAAAATAGGAGGTGCCATTTCACTTCAATGAGTTAAAAAAGAGTCAAAAAGTAATGACTTGTTTTTAAATTGTTTCATGGGTACAAGTGTTCTTGAGAGCCTAAGGGCATTGTTCGTGGGATACTTCTTTTGTATGTAGCATGGTAGACACTGGAAAATTCTTGAGGCTTGAATGACATTCTGCCAAATTAGCATTTAACTTAACAAAAGAATTCCTCCAATGATTCACCTTTACAGTAAACCTAATATAGTTACCTGAAAAAAAGCCATAGTAAAAGTGGTTCTAAGTTTTTTTTTTAATATTTTGTTATTTATTCATGAGAGACAGAGAGAGAGAGGCAGAGGCAGAGGGAGAAGCCCGATATGGGACTGGATCCCAGGACCCCAGGATCATGACCCGAGCTGAAGGGAGATGCTTAACCATCTGAGCCACCCAGTCAACCTCTAAGTTTTATAAAAGAGAATTAGAATCAGTCCTAAAACAAAAAAGTGAATGCCTTCAAATTTATTTTTATTTTTTGTTGTTTCCAAAATAATACTTGAAAAAGATCTTAAAAGGCTGGAAATATACATTTTTTTAAAAAAGAGGATGATACTTACTTAAGATGATTTCCTCCTGAGGAAAAGTTGTAAAGCCCTATTTCCAAGAATATAGCTGAAGAGTGCTTTGAATTCTTTTTTTTTTTTTCCTGGAAAAACTCATGAGAGATGCTATGATAAGTTTCTCATTATACATTATGATTTTTAAGCATTTCCCTAGTCTATGTTTGTAGCCAAGTATGCCTGACGTTCTGTACACTTTATTACATAATCTATGTGAGATATCAAATGGATCACATAATGAAAGAGTTTAAGAGCAGGATCACCGTGGGGATGCCAACCACGTGCTCACTTTCTGAATACGGGCAAGGGAACCAAAGTGTCGAATTTGCACATTGTTGTCCTCCCTACCTGCCTTCTCCCTTTGCCCAGTGACAGGAGAAGCTTTCTGGAACACTAGGGTGATCACACAAAGAGGAAAAACGAAGTGGGGGAAATAAAAGCTGCCTCAAGCAAAAATGAAAGATGTTCCCGGAGAAGGTGAGAATTACCCTTGCGGTAGATGCAGCAGAGAGACGGGCACACCGGAGCTGGGCTACTCAGTTATGGTTTGCAGGCGTAACCGCTTCCGGCTGCATGTGGATGATACCTTCCACATGGCACTCAGTCCTTCTCCTGAGACATTGGTTTCAAGTTCTGCATTGTAAGATGTTAACCAAAAGAACCAAATCACCTTTCCCACTGTTAAAGAGTTGTAGTCACCGAGAGGAGAACATTAAAAAATAATCCCTCCTTTTCAATTTTGAAGATCATGAAGGCAGCAATAAGCACCAGATGGAAAAGCTGTGCTGGGTACACGGGAAATGGGAATTGACATAGGAAAGACATTAGGGTTCGAAGCCTTTCTTTCTAAGAAAGAATTCTCGAGACGTTTTTGGTGCACAAAGGTGGTTTTATTAAAGCACGGGGACAGGACCCTGGGGGCCGAATGAGCTGCACTGGGGTCATGAGGTGTGGCCGATTATATACTTTCAAGTTGGGAGGGGGTTAGGGATAGCGTTAGGTCTCTAAGGAATTTTGGAAGCAAGGTTTCAAGGACCTTGAGGGGGTTAGCTATTGTTGGGAAAAGGTCATTTATTACCGTCTAATAAAACTTTAGTCATGGGACCCTTCAGATGTATATCGGTGGGTCATGTGCTTGGGGGATGATTGCCAACATGTATCTTGGGGGGTTTAGAGATAAAGGAAGTTTCCAAAGGAATTTTTATATGTTAAAGTAAACTTATGGGATCCTGGAGGTCGGGCTAACTTTGCCTTTTGCCCTTAGCAAAGTGTTAACATCGAGGCAGCTGAGTTCCTAGAGGAATGTCACTCTGCCTGTTTGAAGGACTTGTCAATGGGCTGCAAGTAGTAAGGAAATTTAATAATTTTTCTTCTGCCTTTGTTTCCCACAAAAGGAATGAGTAGGGGTTTCTTGAGTTCCACAGAGAATACAGAGGTCAGAATGTACTAAAACTTCAGGGAGAACTCAGTTCCTGTAACATTTCTATTTGTTTCCAAGGTTAGCATGGCCTGGGAAAAGAAGCATAATTTTTTAAAGTAAAACTATTGTTTTATTTCAAATTTAGTTTATAAGGGACAATACTATCTTCCTCTATCCCATACAAATAAATGATTTCTGGCTCTAAGCAGTAATAGATTAAATGAACAGACTAATTTTGTACAAAAGGTAAAGTCTGAATTGTCTCTGAACTTCGTAATGGAAATAGTAGTCCTCCTTCCTTTATTCATTCATCAAACATTCAAAGAATGCCTTCAAAGTAAAGGCTCAAGGGGACAAGAGATCATCATAAATAGTACAAATGCAGTTTATAATTGTTTATTTTAACAAAATAAATCATATCAGAATCTGAAGTGTTGCTTGTATAGCTCTCTCCCTTGGGAAAGGGTAGAATTATGCCTACCCTTGGTGTGGGGGGTGTGCTACTCAAGTATAGCAGTACACAAAAAACAAGAGTTGAGAATTACAACCGTATGGTAATATAATGAAGAATTTTCTTGTTATTAGGCTTTTGTAGTCACTTTATACCAATTACTGTCCTAGAAAGTGATAATTACAAAAGAGAGATACAGCTACAGCTTAATAGAATGCAGAGCAAGAGATGAATTCTAGCCAAGAGTGATGAGGGAATCCTTTGGGACAGTGGAAAAAGATGGGCATGATTATGAGATATAAGACTTTAAAAGGTAAGATAGCTCTTTAATTATTAAACAATACAGTCTTAAAACATTTATTGAGAACCTAGGTGATTGGAATACAAAGATAAGCAGGATAAAATCCCTGCCCTTGAATATTTCAGGAAGGGACATATGCACCAAAAAAGGGAGAAAAAAACAATGCAATAGAGCAAATATAATGTTCTAGCACAACACGGGGCTAGAACAGCAGTGATATAGGACCGTGCAGGGGTAAACAGGAAGAACCCTTCAGTGTTGCCCGTGAGAAGATAGGTGAATTAAGATATTGTTATGTCTGAAATGAGATATTATGGATTATGTCTGTTACTCATTCATTCAACTAACATGTATTAAGTACATGAATTAACTTATAGTAAGTACAATTAACATGTACTATGTACGCAGCTTGCCCTCAAGGGATTAATAGTCAAATGGTGAACCAGACATATAAATAGATAAGTACAATGATGGATTTAATTAAGTATAAAGCACATGGCATTATTAAAGACAAGGTGGTCAAATGTATCTGGGAGGTTGCAGAATGGCTGCAAAAAGGAGGTGAGTTTTGAGACATGGAGGTCTTTGTTAGGCAGATTGTGATTGGAAGTACCAAGGGCTAAAGGAGTTCTAGACAATGAAAACAATGAGAGTAAAGGAACAGTGTTCTGCTACAGTGTAGTGTGTACACAGAATGGAAAGAGCTTTGGGTAAGGAAGATGAAGCAAGAAATGGGGTTGGCAATGACCAGATTATAGAAGGCCTTGAAGGCAGACTTAAAGACTTTGAATTTTACTCTGTAGACCAGTACTTTTCAAACTGGATTCCGGTTCTTGAGTTCCAAGAAGTACCTAAGGAAGGTACTGGGCATGCCAAAAAAGCAGATTTTAGGAGTCCATGAATTCTAGACTCTGGAGTTTTAAACATTGATCTTTAGGCAATGTAAAGTGTTTGAACACTTTTTTTTTCTTGTTGGAACAAGTGTTTATTATTCTTTGTATTTAGTATTTACTTAACATTTAGTATCTGCCATTATTATTCATGTACTTCCATCATTTTATAGATGGCTACCTGTTCATTTGTGTAAAACCAACCAAAAACCTTAAAACCGAAGGATGAATCAGGCCTAAGACCCCATCTATCAATTAAATTTTCTCTAGGCAGGCTCTTTTCAAAGCCAGGAGTCTCAAAGCATGATTTCCCCCATGCATTTTTGAAATCCTGTTAACTTAAAGAAGAAATGCATGAGTGTTTGAACATTTTTAAGGAAGGAAGTGATAGGCTAAGAACTGCTTTAAGAAGATTCGTCCATCTACAGTACCATGCTAGAAGTCTGGAAGTCATCCAAAATTTCTCCCTTTCTATCCTAATTCATAAATAAGCAGTCACTAAATCCTATTCATTCTTCCTCTTAAATATCACTCAAATCTACACTTTCCCCTCCTTTCCTACCGGAACTGCCAGTGGTTCAAGTCTTACCCTTTTTTTCCCTGGTCAAATACAAGAGCCTTCTAACTTACTCTTCCATGCTCTTCAGTCACTTCTATCCACAACTTTGTCACACCACTTATTGCACCATTTTCAAAATTTATTAAAATGTATATGATTTCCATTAAAGTCCCTTGAAAGCCGGAATGGGAGGTCCTGAAGGACTGTCAAATCAGGATTCACTGCTAAATGTTACACAGTTAGTCATTCTGTCTTACTCCATCATCCCCCCCCCACCTTTCTATTGGATCATTCCCATTAGCACACAAGCATGTTGTATTTTCCCTCGTCCTAAAAAATCTACTCTTGTCTCCACATTCTCCAGTTGCTACTGCTCCCTTCATAGCAAACCTCATAAATTTCTCTGCTCCCTATCACAGCAAAGAATTGTATAGAATCATCTTTTCTATTTCTTCACTTTAATTTTCTCATCAACTCACTCCATTCTGACCTTTATCTCTGTTATTCCACTATAAAGTCATTTCTCAAGGTTATCAAATCCAATAGTCAACTCTTCATCCTCATCTCACTTGACCCCTTGGTAGCATTAGACATGGTGGATAATAGTGTCTTGAAAAGTTGATACTTTCTTAAATTTCCTCCTATCTTAGTGGATATTCCTTCTTCGTATCTTTTGCAAACTCCTCTTCCTTTTACAGTTCTCTAAATCTGAGATAACTCCGTGTAAGCATCTCTTCCTTTTACTGTTTATATTTATTTCCTAAGGGATCTCTAGTTCTATGGCATATATACTGATGATTTTGAAACTTACACTTCCAGTCTGGACCTATGCCCTGAAGCTCATGCTTTTGTGGTCGACTACCTACTGGACATGTCCTTTTGAATTTCTATTAAACATCTCACACTTACCATGGTCAAAACAGAATTTTGTTCCTCTCACCCTTCCCTTCCTCCCAACTTATTTCTCATGAAGACTTTTCCATTTCAGTCTATGACACCCTTGTCCATCTAGTTGTACGGGCCAAAAAAATCTCAGTCTGTCATTCCTTTTTTGTGATTCTTCTCACAACTCACATCCAACCATTGGCAAGTCCTCTTGGATTTTTTAAAATCAAAGTGTATGTTAAATTTGAATGGCTCTCCCCATCTTCACTGCTACCACCCTGGTGTAAGCTACTATTAACCCTCACCTGTTCTACTACAATGGACTCTTAGTTTCTCTGCCTCCACTCTTGTCCCTTTAGATTCTTTTCCACACAGTCATCCAGAGAGATCCTTTAAAGTTATCATTTGTATCATGCCACTCTCCTGTTCAAAAATCTTCCAAAAATATTATACTTTTTTAAAAAAGATTTTATTTTTTTATTTGAGAGAGAGAGAGAATGAGAAACAGCATGAGAGGGGAGAGGGTCAGAGGGAGAAGCAGGCTACCCGGTGAGCCAGGAGCCCGATGCAGGACTCGATCCCAGGACTCCAGGATCATGACCTGAGCTGAAGGCAGTTGCTTAACCAACTGAGCCACCCAGGTGCCCCATAATATGATTATACTTTTTAAGAAGTCCAGAGTTTTTTTTTTTTTAATTGTTTTATTGTTATGTTAATCACCATACATTACATCATTAGTTTTAGATGTAGTGTTCCATGATTCATTGTTTGTGCATAACACCCAGTGCTCCATGCAGAATGTGCCCTCTTTAATACCCATCACCAGGCTAACCCATCCTCCCACCCCTCTCCCCTCTAGAACCCTCAGTTTGTTTTTCAGAGTCTGTAGTCTCTCATGGTTCATCTCCCCCTCTGATTTCCCCCCCTTCATTCTTCCCCTCCTGCTATCTTTTTTTTTTTCTTAACATATATTGCATTATTTGTTTCAGAGGTACAGATCTGAGATTCAACAGTCTTGCACAATTCACAGTGCTTACCAGAGCACATACCCTCCCCAGTGTCTATCACCCAGTCACCCCATCCCTCCCACCCCACCCTCCACTCCAGCAACCCTCAGTTTGTTTCCTGAGATCAAGAATTCCTCATATCAGTGAGGTCATATGATACATGTCTTTCTCTGATTGAGAAGTCCAGAGTTTTTAACATAGTCTACTCAGTATGGTCTGGCTCTAGGCATTCTGACTGCAAACCCCTCCATTCTCATTCTTGTACTCACCACTCTGGACACATTGGTCTTCTTGCTACATCTCCTATATGTTATTTGTACTGTGTCTTTGCACTTGCTCTTCTTTCTGTGTGGAATGCTCTAATCTCAGATATTTCAATGGCTCCCTCCTCCACATAATTCTCAGATCTCTGCTAAAATGCTACATTCTCAGAGAGACTTTCTCTGACAACCTATACAAAATACCTGTTCAACCCTCTGCCCCTTTCATCTGTGTATCCATTTACTCTGCTCATTTTTCTTTATAGCATGTGTCACTAATATTACATTATATTATATATTTGTTTGCTTGTTTATTGCCTGGCTTTCCTACTAGAATGTGACAAAGATTCTCTCCTTGACCTGATTCTTGTCAGACTCCTCTGAGGCCAATTAAGCCCCATCTTTGGGCATATCCTCAAGAGCCCAGTTTTAGCAAGAATCCTACTAAGTTAGTTCAGCCAGAGTAATCATTCTCACTACCCAACAAAATTCCTTGTCTTTACCATCACCTTGGCTTGTTAGGAATTCCATGGAATTGGGGTTGACCCAAGTTTTCAACAAATAAATGACATTTAAAAAAAAAAGAGGGGGAGGAAAATCATTATAAATTAAAAGAGACATAAGATCCATATTAACAAAAATGGCTTGTTAGGAAATGCATAGGAATGGCATGGCTTGTTAGGTCAGCTTAGCAAAGAATTACTCTACCCTTTTACTTTGTCTTTTTTTCTTTTTTAAGTAATCTCCATGCCCAACCTGGGGCTCAAACTCAAGACCTCAAGATCAAGAATCACATGCTCTACTGACTGAGCCAGCCAGGCACCCTGAATTACCCTATCCTTTCAGTAATTTTGTACTTACTGACCCTCCACCTTGTTCCTTGTCTATACAATGCTACTTTCCATTATTGTATTCAGAATTGAGCCAAATCTCTCTCCCCTACTATAAACCCCCATTGCAGTAGTCCTTATCTTATAGGGATATATATACAAATATAGCAACAGTTCTGAATAAAACATGCCTTACCTTCTTTAAAACTGTATCCTCAGTGCCTAGAATAGTGCCTCGCTCTCAGTAGGCATTCAAAACATCTTTGCTCAATAAATGAATATATTTAGAATAAGGAATGATATACTCAGAGAATTTGGGAATTTCTAATGGGTAAAGCTAATTTTATAACACTTCTAAAACATTTCAATATTTTAAAAAACAGAGGGTGTATACTCTGGTTTCTCTTCAGATCGTATAAATCTTTCGCCTTTTAAAAAACAGAGGGTGAAAGTTTATCAATAAATACTTTAAAAAGTATTAACACTTTTAATTTCATAGAATCAGAACCTCAGAGTTAAGAGCTCTTCAAGGGTACCTAGCGCAAGCCCACATTTTAATTAAAAAAAGAAACTGAATTCCCTGTTTATTTTTTAAAGGTCTTTATTAGAGGGTGAATTATTTTATCATTTACAGAGCATTTGGAAATTTTGAAATTTCCTAATTGATCTTAAGTTTACACTAATTAATCATGTCAAAGCTTTGTAGTTAATGTTAACAGGATTGAGCCTACAAACCAAAGCATTAACACCCACTTAAGGTCATTAAAAGTGGATTACAAAAGACTTCAAATAATATATACTGTATCGTTTTGTCAAGGCTTCTTTTAATTCCAAAGCACAGCCATAACAAAGTGGATAATCAATTCAAGGTGACATTGGTATCTCCTTATTCAAACTCACCAGTTTTAAAGTATTCAGTATAGATAGGCACTGAACCCATGCCAGGAGGGAAATAATTGATTTAACTGATCTAAAAGTGTGTTTGAGCTTTTTTCAGACAAGCTGTCAACACACACATGAAAGCAAGTTTCTAAAAATGCTGTCAGATCCATAATGTTTATACAGCAAAGCAAACCATCTTTGTTATTCCAATTAATGCATCTGCTCATGGAAGAAATTCCATGCAAAATGTTTTATTTTTCTCAGCTACACTGAAAATTACAATGTTGACCCATATTGAAGCAATTTAGAAATGTACTCAGCCACAAAATGGAAGTGGATTACATTAAGTTTAATATGTTATTAAGGTACCTGCTAAAAATTACACCTCAGAGTTATATAGTACATTTCCTTGAAAGGGTTTCAAGTATTGTTATAGGAATTGCATCTACTTATCTTTTTGAAGAAGGTTGGGCCCAGTAATATTATTTTCTCAACTTTACAAATCAGTAATAATAAATGTCAAGAGGTAAAATGTGTGTAGGGAAAATAACATACCAAGATCAAACTGTTGATACCTTGGACTATCGCCTATAGTACTTTATAGTAATCTTATCTTTTTCCTTTGATAGTTTCATTCTAAAATGGGGAGTGGGATTGGAGGTTGAATTTCCTAACGGCTGAAAAGAACGTTCAATATAATCTAGTTCAACACTACTAGTTTTGCTAATGAGATATGAAATGATCTGTTGAAGGACACACTGCTCAAGTGGCTAAGCTGGGGCATAACTCAGGATTTTTGTTTCTAAATACTGTGCTTTGTCTACAACACCATAGTACTGCTTATGATCAAGAATAATTATTGAACTAAATCCAACAGGGTTTGGGATATTCAACAGGTAAAATGACCCAATTTTTCAACAAATAAATGACATTAAAAAAGGGGGGTGGAGGAAAAAATCATTATAGATTAAAAGAAACATAAGATCCATATCAACAAAATGTTAAACTGTAGACTTTTAAAATCTCGATTTGTATAAACCGAACATAAAATTACATTCTTAAGGCAATCAAGGGAAATTGAATACAGAGTGGGAATTCCAGGATAGTAAGAAATTACTGTTAATTTTGTTACATGTGATAGTGGTAGTGTGGTGATGCTAAAAAGAAGTCCTTATCTGTTAGAGCTATACACTAAAGTATTTATCAGTGAAATATTCTATCTGGTTATTTGCTTTAGAACTCTCCAGAAAACAAACAAATGAAAAAGTACAAAGATAGATTGTTAAATGTTAACAGTGTTGATAATCATCAAGGGTGGGGGTTATTTCTACTACTTTACTTTGGTATATGTTTGACATTTTTCATAATAAAAATTAAAAAGGAAGTAATTATTGAACTCATAATACATAAATGACACCACCAACACAGTTCATTAATCACGGAATACCCAACTTTTCTTATTTTAATCGGGAGAACAATAACAGAAACACCTTAGCATGAATCTATAAGGTCCTACATGTTCTGGCTTATGCCTATTTCCAACCTCACTAATGACTATTGCACCAAGATGGAAAATTATGCTTTGTATTTAATATGCGTTTGCATAAAATAAAACTGCTATTAAGTTTGACTTATTTTATTTTATATATTTTTTTAAATTAAAAGTTTTTAAATAATCTCTATACCCAATGTGGGGCTCGAACTCATGACCCTGTGATCAAGAGTCACATGCTCTTCTGACTTAGCCAGGAGCCCCAACTTCTTTTTAAAAATGTTCCTCCCTGTATTCTTATTCCTTGATTCTTTAGTAACCATGTTGTTTATTTCAATTCAACATGTATGTATGGAATGATGCATGAGTTTCTGTTAGGCCCAGGAACAGCAGACAGGGTATGTGATTTTTATATCTATCTATGAAGTATTCACTTACATATAAGTATATATGAAAAATATATGACATATATAAAAGAATCGATAGATGCTATATTAGCTGTATGAAAAAAGTCCTATGTGGACTCTGAAAAGAAACATGTAATTGAAAACTTGATCAATAATGTTAGAGGAAGGACAAAATAATCTTTCTATACTCTATATAAAGAATATTACAAAATATGAGGAGGCAATCAAAGAATATGCAGGCAAAACTATAGAAAACAAGTATTATAGGGCGCCTGGGTGGCTCAGTCGGTTAAGTGACTGCCTTCGGCTCAGGTCATGATCCTGGAGTCCCGGGATCGAGTCCCGCATTGGGCTCCCTGCTCAGCGGGGAGTCTGCTTCTCCCTCTGACCCTCCTCCCTTTGGTGCTCTCTGTCTCTCATTCTCTCTCGCAAATAAATAAATAAAATCTTTAAAAAAAAAAAGAAAAGAAAACAAGTATTATAAAGGTATGTGGGGTATTAATTTATAAAAATATGTTATTTTCCTGAATTTAAGGATGTTTGTCAGCTTCAAAAAATTTGTAGTTATGTTCTCTATTTTCAAATAAACATTCACTTTCATACCTAATTTTCTATTTTTTTTCCTTAATCAGCTCCCCCTCATTATATAAACTTCAGGTGCCACACAACCTGAAACCACGTGGGTGCCTATAATTTGGTAGGCACTGTTCTGGGAGCTAAGGGTCTGTCAGTGAACAAAATAGAGAGAAAGCCCCTCTCTCTTATGAAGCTTACATTCTAGTTGGGAGAGACAGACAAAACAAAAACATAATAAACAAGGAAATTCAATAGTACGTTAGAAAGTAAGTGCCATGGAAAACAGTTGCAAAGGGTTAGGAGGATGGAGAGTGCAGGGCAAGGAGTGCGGGTGAGCTGGAACTGCAATGTTAAATAAGGTAGTCAGAGTAGGGAAGTCTCATGGAGAAGGTGACTCTGAGCAGACTTGAAGGAACTGGTTATTGAGACTACCAGTGGAATCTAGTGTAGCATATTAGTTTAGTGGTGCTCCATTATTCTTATTCAGGTCCTGCTTTAGAGTATTTGAAATAAAATAACCCCAAGGACCCAATACCGGTGGGGAAAGCAGTAACAGCTGGATCAGGGTTAAGAACTGAATGGTCGTCTAGGGCACTGCTCATAGAGATTGGTACTAAAGAACATAGGGACACTACAACATCACTGAAAAATAAGAAAAAAGGGGAATATGATATTTACCAGGACATCTTTGGTAGTGGGGGGTGAGACCTCCAAGGGGCACGGCACTGAAGGAGATCTGGTCTGATGAACTATCAGGTTTGTACTGCTGAGTAGGGTGAAGCAATAGGGAATCACATCTGAAACGCGTGGGCGACAGGACTGCTTTGCTGTCACTAGCAGTGACAATGGTGCTTTCCCACCCTTCCCGCCCCGTAGCATTCAATCCTGCCGCCAAACAGAAATCAGGAAGACAGCTAAAAATGTAAGCTTAAAGTATACGTTGTCGGCCTGCCCTAGAAATAATAACTATGGGAATGAGACTATAATTGTGAATATTTTAAATGTTCTTAGAGCACCATGTTTGTTTGTTTTTCTTTGGCAGCTGTGGTATAGTAGAAAGACAAAAGGACAAGTCAGAACTGGAAATGAATTCTGAGTCTGCCACTTAGCTGATTAGCCTTGGGCAAACCAGAAAGTGAAAAACTAAATTTTATCATCTATAAAATGGGGGCAATAATAAGTTTCTTTTATGGCAATCAAATGAGGTAATTGTGTTTAAACGAACTTTTTTTAAAAAACATATTTTATTTATTTATTTGAGAGCGAGAGAGAGAGAGAGAGAGAGCAGGAGCAGGGGGAAGGGAAGAGGGAGAGGGAGAAGCAGACTCCCCACTGAGCAGGGAGCCTGATGCAGGATTCTATCCCAGGACCCTGAGATCATGACCTAAGCCCAAGGCAGCTGTTTAACCGACAGAACCACCCAGGTGCCCTAAATGAACTTTTTAATCAACAAAGTATCATATTCTTTTTGGCATAATAATAAAGCTACAAGGTTGTTCACAGTTGCTAGGTAAGGATTAGTTATGAAGTATGTAATAACTTAAGTTGTAATAATCAGCGAATAGTTAAGACAGCATGTAAAATGCTTTAAAAATCTCTATAATCTGCCTTCACTCGATTCAATAAAACGATTGAACAGACTTTTCAATGTCTTTTAATGGTATATTAGAACAAGAAACAGACAACATATTTCAAAAGCAAAAATAGGTATTTTGTTTTCTTACTTACTTGAATGGATACTGAAGGAGTGACCCTTAACCAAATGAAGGTGCAGCATCAAAAATAACTGGCTATTTTCTCCAAATTGCCAGCTAGGTAGAGTGATTCTTAAATGATACTTCTTGTCAGCAAGAAAGATGATCCCAAGAATGAACAAAAATAGCCTCTGTTCCACAGCTGTGATATTTATAATTTATAAACTGTGATCATCTCTCATCAGATTGTCTTGCTGTCTAAACAAGAATGGATGTTTGCCATTTGTATATTTATCACTCTTCAGAAAACAAACTTTTATTATATCTTATTCTTTCTGATCAATGCATTTCTCTCTTCACATATAAACAGTGTAACAGGCTTCTTGTTTGAGGAACACGACCTTGGAACTCTAGTGTCATGTACAATGTTAAAGATATTCAACTAATCCTTAGACATTTATTTCCAATCAGCAAATACCTTTTAAGCACTGAAAGGTAACACTGAAGACCAGGATAACATGGAAGGAAGAAAGGGAAGGAGGGTGGGAGTGATAATCAATTCATTACTAAATTCTTGTCAGTCTTTAATACTCTGCCTGGGTGTCATGCTTCTAGTTTCCTCTTACTGTTCTTCCCCCACTTCTATTTTTCTTTAATTCGTGCCCTTCTATTGCCCTTGCTCTTCACCATTCTCTTTGCGCCCTATGTATTTTATTTGCTTTGCTCGCTACATGGTTTCCCTCTTCATTTCTTTCACTACTTCCCTCTCCGGCAGCTCTACGACAAGCTATTTCTACACACTTTATACAAGCATGCGCTAAATTACAATTCAGCAAATTTCGTGACTGTGCTTTATTGGAGAACTTTGCGCAAATTAGAATTGAGAGCTCTGGAGGAGGGGGCTCTTGCATCCACAAGGCAAGAGAACTGAGAATTATAAAATACGTGGAGGATAACTGAGAGAGCACAGAATTGTGTCCTCCATGTGCCACGACCTGCATCAGAAATACCCCGCCCGTGACTCAAAAAACTTCCTGCAGCGCTCCGCAGACTGACCTTCGTTCGAGGCCCTTCCCCACCGCCGCCTCCCCGTGACGTCCCCTACACCCACATTTTCGTCTTTACGTCCCTCCCTCCCCACACTTCGGGCCCATTTCTCTTCAAATTCGACTCCCACCTTGCACGCCGAGATTCGGCCCCTCTCCGTTCCCACGTTCGCTCCCCTCGGTTTCTGTCACAGGGCCCCCCCCCCCCCCAAGCCCATCCCCGCGCTCGGCTCCCCCGACAGGTGAAGGGCCCGTCTCCTCGCCGCCCCCTTCCCGCCCCTCCCCCGCACACCTGGCGGCCCCGGCCCTCCCCGGCCCTCCC
>NC_058406.1:44535231-44656040 GCF_002201575.2 Neomonachus schauinslandi
CGCCCCCACGCCGCCGCCGCCCGCGCGCCGCGCCCGCCTTGCGCCCCTCGGCGTTTCGGGCCTCCCCCGCCCGACCCCCCCCTCCCTCCGCGGGCCCGCTGCACTGTGGGTAGGCGGCGGCCGCACGGAGGAGCCCGCGGCGGCGGCGGCGGCGGCGGCGGTGGCGGCCGCGCTCGCACTAAGGAGCCGGCGGCGGAGCGAGGCTGCGCGCGCCGAAGATGGCTGAGAAGCAGAAGCACGACGGGCGGGTGAAGATCGGACACTACGTGTTGGGCGACACGCTGGGCGTCGGCACCTTCGGCAAAGTGAAGAGTTGAGTACGCGCCCGAGGCCGCTGCGCGGGGCTGTCCGCTCGCGGGAGGCCGGGCGGAGCGGCGGGAGCCCGGCGCCCAGGGCCACGGGCGGGCGCGGGCCTGGCGGCAGGTGGTGCGGGCCCGGAAGCCCCGCGAGGGTGGCGGGGGGCGGCGGCGGGGACGACGGGAGTCCCGGGGTCTGTCGGGCGCTCGCGGACCTCAGTGCCCGGGTCGGTGAAACCGAAGGTCGGACTGTTGGGCACGGTGCCTTCCAGCTGAGACGGTGTGGGCAGCACCGGGGAGTAATACCCGGTGCTGGTGATTGAGTTTCCAGCGCGCCAGGTGCCCTGCTGGGTGCTCTACGTGTGATCTCATTTAATCCTTACAGCGACTCGGTGCAGGTGTTGTCCTCACCTTGAAGGTGAGAAAACGCGGACTCCTAGAGGTTTGGGAACGTGCCCAAGGTCACACAGAAATTGGCAGAACCACGATGAAGTGTAAAATGTCTTCCAGTTCTGGCTAGGCCAGGGAGGTCCCTGCCATCCGACTCCTTCGTGCGCCAGGACTCGGGCGGGGTTGGTGGGGCGGACGCTTTGGGGCAGGTTCCGGGGGCCTGGAGGTGGGGGCGTGAACGCAGAAGGCCGCTGCATGGCTCAGGGCTTAATTAGAGCTGGAAGTCCGAGGGGTGCTTGACCATTGGAAAGAAACCTAGGAAGGCTTCTGGGATGGGGGGAGGTTCCTTGGTGTTGGACCTTGGAGCGTGCGGGGCTGAGGATGCCAGACCTGCTAAGACGTATTCTGCTGAGGTCTCTTTTCTTGGTGATGGGATCCCATTTTGGGTGTAGAAAAACAGGCTGTTTTTTTGAAATAGTTTTTAACTTGTTACTACTTAAGTATTGAACTTTCCTCCTTTTGCTGTTAATAACAGTCACATGGGATTTAATTTGTCCTCTCTCCTGAATTTATTAATGTTTTACGTTTGATTGTTATAAAATCAGAATTGTAAGTCAAACGTTAGCTTTTCTCTTTTTGCTGTAAAAATGTTGGGTAGGCAGTCTGGAGATTTTATCTCAGGCCTCTATTTCCTTGTAAAATATGTATTTTAACCTCAAGTCATGGGTGTTAAATAGGTAGAAGGAACTCGTTCATTCCCGTGGCAAAGATTAGCTCCTATTTACTTCCACATATCTGAAGCTCTTCTATTCGGAAAGCCCTTACTGAGCACCTACACTGTGCTAGACACTGTTCTAGGCAATGGGGATACAATAAGGAACATAAACCAGATTAAAATCTCTCCAGTGGAGCGTATATTCTAGTAGGGGAACACAAAAAATAATCAGAATAGATATGTAAAATACGTAGTATGTTTAGTGCTACTGAGAAGAATGAATCAGGGAAGGGAGAATGAGTTTTGTGAGGTTAACAATTTTCGATAAGGTGATGAGCACCTTATTGGTCTCACAGGCCTTATTGGTCTCCTTAAGGTCTCACAGGCAAGGTGGTATTTGTGTAAAGACCTGAAAAGTTTATAAAAATCTTTGAAGTCCTATGTGGGCCATAAAGTCCTGGGATATTTATGAAAGACTTTAAAGTAGAGTGGATAGCTAAGAGAATATATTTAGAATGAATATAGGAAGATCCGGGCATTAGGTTAATGCCTGAAAGGTTACCTGTCATTAAATATCATTACGTGAGGACTGCTGTGTTACGGTATTATACAGTTACTCAAGCAAACCGTGTCTTTGCCATCTGGGTATGTACACTCTCAAAATTATATAACTTACCCTACATCCTTTCAAACTGTGTTAAAATGTTTGTCTTTTTGAATTCTTCTGTACTCTGAATGTAGACTAAAACACCCAGCAGATCAATTGGCTCATTGTCAAAGGACAACCTAAATCTCTTTTGTATATATTCTTGTGCTGCCTCCAGGCACTGGCTTCTTAAATATAAACCAATGGAAGGTACATTGGTTTATGAGAAATCCTTTTACTGGAGGACCCAGTCTAATGGGCAACCAATCAGAGGGGTGTTTTTAACACTATGTTAGAGCCTCTCTAATGTTATGCTGTGATTTCCTATCCAGGATTAGAATTAGTACCATTGTTCAATAAAAATGATGGAAGTTGGTACAGTTCAGTTATTTAATTCTTCAGGGGACAAGAAATAAAAGCGCATGTATTTTTCAAAGTAAAAATACACCTTTATTGAGGTATATTTTACATATCATTCACCCATTCCAAGTGTACAATTCAGTGATTTTTTTTTTTTTTGTAACTTTACTGAATGATGCAACTGTCATTATAGGTGCAACCAACATCAATTTAAAAAAAATTTATCGCCACAGTAAGATCCTTCATGCTCATTTACAGTTCATCTTTGTTCTCACCACCAACTTCAGGAAACCCTTAATCTGTTTTCTGTGTGTAAAAACTTGTTTTCTCTGGATACTTCTGATAAATGGGATCATTCAATATGGAGTCTTTCATATTTCCTTTAACACTGTTTTTAGGTTTATAGATGAGATAGCATGTATCAATAGTTTATTCCTTTTTATTGCTGAATAATATTCCATTGCGTGGATATGCCACCTTCGTCTATACATTCACCAGTTGTTTTCGGTTTGGGGCTGTTAAAAATAATGCTACCACAAGTATTTGCATGCAAGACTTTGGGCACGTTTTCATGTATCTTGGTTAGGCACCGAGGAGAAGAATTGCTGGGTCCTATCATAGTTTCATGTTTAGCTTTTCGAGAAACTGCAAACTATTTTCAAAAGTGGTTGTACCATTTTGCAGTCCTACCAACAGTGGATGAGGGTTCTCCCTTTCTCTGCATCCTCACCAGCATTTGTTGTAGTCTGTTTTAAAGGCATTCTAATGGGTGTGAAATGATGTCCCATTGTGGCTTTAATTTGCATTTCTTTAATGAGTAATGATATTGAACATCTTTAGGTAGTTATTAGTCATTCATATATCTTATTGGGTGAGATGTCTGTTCATATCTTTTGCTTATTTCATGAGCTGAATTATAAGAATTCTTTGTAAATTCTGGATTCGAGTCCCTTATTAGATGAAGTTTGTAAATATTTTCTCCCAGTCTGACTTTTCATTTTCTTAATGGTGTCTTTTGAAGTCTAAAAGTTATGAATTTTCATGAGGTCGAATTTATTGACTTTTTTTTTCTTTTTATGGACCTTGCTTTTGGTGTTATAGCCCAGAAATCTTTGCTTTAGGTTTCAAGGATTTTCTCTCATGTTGTCTTCTAAAGATCTTCTAAATTTTATTGTTTTAGCCCTTACATTTAAGTATATGACCCATTTTGAGTTAATTTTTGAGTATGGTATAAGATGAGGTTTTAAGATCAGCTTTTTGAATGAATATCCAATTGTCCCAGCACAGTTGAAATGTATATGTTGAAAACGCATGCACTTTTAACTGTTATATAATTTAGACTTTGTGAAGTTAATTTTTACTAAAAACAACTTAATAATAGATGATTTAGTTATATATATATATATATGTATCTTAAGATTTTATTTATTTGTCAGAGAGAGAGAGACACAAGCAGGGGGGAGCGGCAACAGAGGGAGAAGCAGGCTCCCTGCTAAGGAGCCTAATGTGTGGGACTCTATCCCTGGGATCATGACCTGAGCCTAAGGCAGACACTTAACCAACTGAGCCACCCAGGCATCCCATAGATGATTTAGTTTTATATGGCTATAAAAACATGGAGACGGAGGAATGAATAGCATTTTTGCCTCTTCTCTTAACTGTTAGGCTAGTTGTAGATTTTGAAAAATTTAACTGCCCTTGTTGATGTACCAATTTATAGACTGAAGTTAGGTACAATAAGTGAAAATTCAGAGTGGCATAATTTTCATTTGATTGCATTCATTTCAAGTTATTTTTATTTTTATTATTTTTAAAGATTTTATTTGACAGAGAGAGAGAACAAACTGGGGATAGTAGCAGAGGGAGCGGGGGAAGCAGGCTCCCCACTGAGCAAAGAGCTCAGATGCCAGGGCTTCATCCCAGGACCCCAGGATCATGACCTGAGCCAGAGGCAGATGCTTGACTGACTGAGCCACCCAGGTACCCCTCATTATTTTTAAAAATGTAGAAATCCTCTATTTGCTGTTAAATAATGAAAGGCTTATTTTAAATGTTCTAAACTGATTTTCTTCATTCTGTTGTTTTGTTAGATTACTGCGGAGTGCTATCAAAACAAATTATGGGGGCTAACAGAATTTAAAAGTAATGTTTTTTCTCTACTTAAATTTTTTATCCACATTGATTTAGTTCATACTCTTTTCAGGGTGGGGTAGAACTGCTGTTTAAGAGCTCTTGTAATTAGACTTGTTCAATTCTTACCTAAATAGTAAAGGTGATAGAAATGCTAGAAGAATAGATTTGTTGCTTGTGTTATACAAAGACTGGTTCAAGAAAAATATACATAATATAATGCTAATTACTTATTTAAAAAGAAGCCTGCTTTTTCAAGGTGAGTACTGATAGATTTGCCTTATGAAATATTTATTCTTCATCAGAATTGTACACCAAGGGATACTTTATAATCACACTAGCCTCTTTCTAGCCAGCAAAGTCTCACCAAGGAATTACCTTCTCTGTTTTTCAAATAGTTATTTGAATGACCCACAGAATTGGCTTTCAAGAAATTAAATATATATTTTACTAATTCCTCACTTATTTTTGAGATAACAGGAAAGATAAACAGATGGACTTTTTATTACATTTTATGTTTTAAACAAGGAGTGTTACCTTCTTTGAAATGTAAATACCAAGTTCCAAATGATAAATTGGATTTTGGACAACTACCTGGTCAGTTGGTGGACCTGAATGTTGTACTGTGGCATATTGGGCCCTTGCTATGATTGTTTTTTTTTTTTTTTCTTAAAGATTTTATTTATTTATTAGAGAGAGAGAGAGAGAGAGATCACAAGTAGGCAGACAGGCAGGCAGAGGGAGAGGGAGAAGCAGGCTCCCCGCTGAGCACAGAGCCCGATGTGGGGCTCGATCCCAGGACCCTGGGATCATGACCTGAGCCGAAGGCAGATGCTTAACCATCTGAGCCACCCAGGCATCCCGCTATGATTGTTTTTTGACTTCCATGTAGTGTCATGGTCCTGAATAAGACATTTAATCTCTCTGGGCCTTGTTGTTTTTTTTTTTTTTTCTCCTAAAGGAGAGCACTAGAACATGTAATGTATCAGGTCCTTTACAACTTTATCATTTAACTGATTTTTAAAAAGATTTAATTCCCCCAAATGGATATTTTTTAATTGTTCCTTCTAGATTAATGAAAATTTGAGTAACTGAAGATCAGAGCTGAAATGTCAATGTAATGCAGAACAAAAGAAAAGGGAAACACATTTGTAACACTTTAATGACAAAAGCTACAACTTGACTCAGTTTTTGTATTTTAAATACTATGTATTGCACTTGATTTTATGTATTCCCCAGAGTAACCCTGAGTTTGGTATTATCTCCATTTTACAAATGAAGAAATTGAGAATCTATACCTTAAGTGACTCGCCCAAGGTCACAGTACTAAGTGGCAGAATTGGCAATCATAACCAGGATTTTCTGACTCCAGAATCTGTGCTGTATGCAATGTAAAGTCAAAATGCATAGGGCGGTATCTTGAGTTTCAAATGTATAAGAAGGTAATCTTACATGTCTGTAGATATTTAGCAATAATTGAGAAAAAGATTTAAATGTCTTTTTTTAGTTCACATTGAGATAGAATAAGTCCCCCCCCCCCAGGAAAATCCATCATATACACGTGTGATTAAAATTTATATTTTCATGTTCCTAACTTTTATGCCTCAATTTATTTTCTTATATGGATGAATGTGCTGAATTCTAACAATTTTAACCCAAATTTCTTAGAAATACCAGGTAATTCTTTTTTTTTTCTTACTATGAAAGTAACCCTGACTAAAGATTACCAGTAACCTTTAGTAACCAGAGTAAAGAGATTTTACAAAAACGATTTGATGTCCAAGAAGGAACATATGGTGTAGGAAGGCATTAGCCCTGGATTTTAATTCCATTCCACTACGAGTTATATGGCTTTGGGAAAACTATTAAGCTTCTCTGAGCTTCTGTTTCCTCCTTTGTAAAATGGCAATAACAACACTTGGTCTACCTACCTTCTAGAATTTTTATGAGGATTAAATTAGTCGAAGTACATAAAATGGCTTTAAGAATGATAAATTGCCATACAGATAAGTGGCAGTATTGTGGAGATAACTAGGTGCATGGCTGTTGTGAGTCAGTTCTGTACCATGTGTGAAGTGTTAACTGTTTGCTGTGTTTAGAAATGCCTTCAGTTCTGATAGACATTGAGACAGAGCTGTAATAATCTGCCACTGTGCTTTGGATGTGTGCATTGAAGAAAGCTCTAAATGACTAACTTATTTTTGTTATGTGAAACTTAATTATTAGCTTTTTATTAAAATCCAGTAGTCCTTTTTGGATAAGTCATGTAATCCCCCCCCCCAAATGTGAAAAATGAATAAAATAAGAATGAAAGGGAAGTAACAGTGAATGTTCATTTAAGTTACTAGCTGAATTGATTTTACTTTTAAAATTATGCAAATTCTAAACGAGTGTTAAACAGTAGTTCCAAATAATAAAGTTATATTTCTTCTCACATACTAGAAGGTTAGTGTTGAATCAAAATCAATTCAATGATTCTCTCAAAAATTAGGTAAATATTCACTTATCTTGTCATCCATGTTACTTTTCCTTATTCTGCAGTATTTGTAATGGTGACCACTGCCCCAGTTAGTCTTCCGAGATTCCTGTGGTTTCCTTGATGATAGGGAAAGTATTTTGTAGAGAAAGTATTTAATTTTTTAAAGTCAAGCTGATAATTTAATCTGACTTACAGAAAATCTGATCACAAATCAAAAGTCTCTTAATACAGCCTTTTTTTTTTTTTTTTTGCTGACTTAAATATCCTTTATGTGATTTCACATAGGTAATTTGGTCCTTAATTTCTGAATGGATTTTGTTCATTTTGTGTAATCAATTCACTGACTCTGAAAAGATACTTTCCCATAAGAAGCAATGTTCTAAATGGGGGATAGGTTCAGGGTAAGTCCACAGGGACATCATGGTATATAGTACAAAGAAAACTGGATTTGGAAGACCTGGTGTGGAACTTTTGCTATGCTGTAAGCCAGCTGTGTGGCCTTAAATCAAAGACTCGATCTATAAAAAAGGAAATAATAACACATGTTCTCTTACACTGTTGTGAGAAAAACATGAAAAAAATATAGTTAGTACTCATAAGTACTTAACTCTTATGTAGTCTTATGTAATTAGGTCCTGTTATGTACTTTAACTCAATTGCTGAATTCTGAGAATAACCTGTGATCTAGTTCTGAGACCAAAATTTATTTAATGAGGGGGGGAGGCAGGGTTTACTATCTTCTTCTTCTTCTTTTTTAAGATTTTATTTATTTATTTGACAGAGAGACACAGCGAGAGAGAGAACACAAGCTGGGGGAGTGGAAGAGGGAGAAGCAGGCTTCCCACTGAGCAGGGAGCCTCATGTGGGACTCAATCTCAGGACCCTGGGATCATGACCTGAGCCGAAGGCAGACGCTTAAGGACTGAGCCACCCAGGCGCCCCAAGAGTTTACTATCTTCTGTTTTTTGTTTTTCTCAGGTCTCCTTTTATATTTCATTCTGATATGTTCAGAAAACTCAGTCTCTAGATACTGCTTACTGTCACCATCTCCTATACGCTACTCCCAATGCCTGTGTGTGAACATGTAATTTATATTCCAGATCCTGTGGCAGGGATCACAGAGCTCTTGAAAGAAAGAGGCAAAAGTTAGGAGAAGGAAGAGAATATGAACAGCAGCTGGCAGTTTTTATTTATGGGATTTTTGAAGTTTGACCATATACCTCAATTACCTTAGTTCTTTGGACTTTGATCTGTTTCCCATGCTGACACAGCACTGCTCTATCTAGGGTTTTTTTTTGTTTTGTAAGAACATGCGAAAATACTCACTTATCTTGTCATCCATGTTAGTTTTCCTTAAAGCATTTGGTAGTATTTGTAATGGTGACACTGCCCCATTTAGTCTTCGGAGATTCCTGTAGTTTCCTTGATGACAGGGAAAATATTTTGTAGAGAAAGTAGTTAATTTTTTTAAGTCAAGCTGATAATTTAATTTGACCTCGCAGAAGATCTAATCTCAAATCCTCTAAGACATAATGAGTAAGTGGGTGGCACAAGACTCCTAAAATACTGAATATGTTATAAATAGAGCAAATCTACCTGGTATGTATTAGACACAAATATAAGAGCACCTTGAGTCAGGTTGATTTTTATGGATTTTTATTTATCAGATGACTGAAATGTATATATAAAGCAATGTGTTTATTTTGAAATGTAGTGAACCATTTTATTTTTAGTATGGTGTATTAAGGAAAGAATTTCAGGCAGCTCTTATCTCTGCTAATAATAGAAACTTTTTCACCCCTTTAAGGGAACAGTATTCTTCCTTAAGTGCTCTCTTACGTTTAACCATGTTTGCCTTGCCTCTGATAAATTTTACCGTATTTCTTTAGACGGTGCCTTTGTTTTTAAAGTGGTAATAATCCTTTTAATTTTGCCCTTAGATTTTTTTTAAACAACCTTTTATATGGTTAAAGAGATTATCCTGTCTTGTAATAAACGTGTCATTCTGAATGCCAGTGTGTTGACTTATATAGATGCTTTTTCCAGAATTTTTTCTTCATATTATTCATGTAATTTTATGTAGTATTAAAAACATGAGTCATGTGTTCTCATTTAACATCACTCAACTCCTAAAGTATAAATTAGTTACAAGGTAGTTATAAAGCTGTCATAATTGAAAATCATGATTTAAAAATTTTAAATATACCATAAATTGTTTCCAAATTCTTACATTGCTTGATAAATACCATAAATATTAATTTCATTTTCTTTTTAAATGTGTTTGAGTATGACTTGGCACTATAAAGTATTCCATAATTCACTTCTCCCAGACTTAGTTAATGAAATAATAAAAACCAATATATATTTAACATTTACTGTGTTTAGTCATGTTGGATTTAAAGCAAAATATTTTTACTTGTGGCAATGATACTACTACAGATGATTTACTAATTTAAAACAAAGTGGGAAGTAATCATCAAGAATTTACTTAAATGAGTCTTGTCCCACATTTGAATTCGAAGCCAAGTATATGATAAATCTACCTTTTAGTCAGATTTACACCAGGCTGTACTTAGTGCTCTTCTAATTCACAGTTAGATAATGTAACAGGTATACTATATGCTGTAAACTTGATTTCAGCAAGAATATGACTTTATGTCTTACAATAGCTTTGTGGATAAGATGAAGAGATGTGCTCTATATGGCTTATTGCTGCTGAATAACTATTCCCAAGGAAATTAGGTGTCATCCTAAAGGGAAATCTTGGACATTGACTCTAATAATAAGGATAGTAATATTTCTTATTTGGGCTGGTACAAAGCTAGATGAGGTGATTAAGAGACAAATTACAGAAGCAGAATTTAAATTTATATCAACTCTTGGATTGCTAGGCAAAACCCAAGAAGGTGAAATTTAATAGGGACAAGTGTCAAATCTAGCACTTAAGTTAAAAACAGAAAACAGGAGCATAAAAGTAGAACAGTTAATAGTAGTTCCTGAGATGCTGGAGTTTTAACTGACCACAAGCTTAGGAAGTATATGTTTTGAGTGCTTTAAATGTAAAAATTGTTGTTCGAATGGAAACAGATGTGTATTAATTGGTAGTTTTATAGGTAGCATAGTTCCTGCTGTACTTTGGATTAAGCTAAAGTTTGAATATTGAGTTCATTTCTTGTTGCTACAATTTGAAAAACTTAGCCAATTACATTTCATTCAGAGAATGACCAATAAGGGGAGCCCCAAAAGAATGCCATATGAGATAGGGTAAGGGAAACATTTTTTATACTATTAATTAGAACATGTATTTTAAGTGTGATAGCTGTTTTTAAATTGCTAAAGTACCATCATCTAGAAAAAGGAGGCACCATATTCAGTGATGTTTTGAAGGATACAATGTGACCATTGGGTGAATATTTTAGGGAGGCAAATTATAATCCAGAAAAATGAGGATCTTTTTATCAAGGAGCTTGTTTAAGAATGGTACAGCTGGGGAGCCTGGGTGGGTCAGTCGTTAAGCGTCTGCCTTCAGCTCAGGTCATGATCCCAGGGTCCTGGGATCGAGCCCTGCATTGGGCTTCCTGCTCCGCGGGAAGCCTGCTTCTCCCTCTCCCACTCCCCCTGCTTGTGTTCCCTCTCTTGCTGTCTCTCTGTCAAATAAATAAATAAAATCTTAAAAAAAAAAAAATCGTACAACTGGAGTGCCTGGGTGGCTCAGTTGGTTTAGTGTCTGCCTTCGGCTCAGGTCATGATCCCCGGGTCCTGGGATTGGGTCCCACATTGACCTTCCTGCTCAGTGAACAGTCTGCTTCTCCCTCTCGCTCTCCCTCTGTGCTCTCCCTCTCCCTCTGTCTTTCAAATAAATAAATCTTAAAAAAAAAAAGGATGGCACAACTTGTACTCCAAATCAGTTAGATTTCTGTCATTGACATATTTACTTAGATTCTAGATGGTTATCAAAATTCTTATTACAAAATTTCAATTTCTTAAAAAAGATTTATTTATTTGAGAAAGAGTGCATGCGTACAAGCACGACTGGGGTGGAGGGCAGAGGGAGAAGGATAAGCAGACTCTCTGCTGAGCAGGGAGCCTGATGTGGGGCTTGATCCCAGGGCCTGGAGATCATGACCTGAGCCGAAGGCAGATGCTTAACCAACTGAGATACCCTGGTGCCCCACAAAATTCCAATTTTGAATGGAAAGTTGGCATAAATAATTTATAAAGTGTTTTTTGACTTTAATATTCTATAATTGCCAAAATAGTTTTTCTAATGTGATTAATTTCCACACCTGCTATGACTTCAAACTTGTATTAAATCAACCTTGTAGTCAAGAACAATTAAAAAAAAAAACAATTAAAAAACCTGTACAAAATGTAAAAATCTGTTTGAAATCAGCCAGGACTTCGGTGGTCAGTATCTTCCAGTGAGAAGAAAAATGCATTGGAGTAAGTCTGTTATTTTGTTTGGCTTTTCTGTTTGAGCCATTTGCTAATTTGTCATTATGGTACAAGTAAGAAGCCAAACAACAATGGCTGAAAGGCAGAAAAGATAAGCAGAATTTGAGTCTTGGGGAGAAAGCTGTTGGAGTTCACAGCTTACTAAGGATGAGAGCTGCTGGTAAACAGTTGGGTGTCTGGTTGCAACCCTCTGAGGACTGAAATCCTTTTTAGAATCAGCTTATTGCACACTTATTAAGGTGATCTGCCTCCTATCTTTATTCTTTGGAGGAAAATCAAATCAGCTGGAGCTTCTACAGTTTTTTCATGTACAATGTTGAACATTCCAGGAGACAAGGCCAAGATAATAGAAACAGACTCATGGGTGATTCACATGTTAAAGTTACCAGACATGCACTTTAACTGTGATTAGTATGTTGAAGATGGAGAGTTTTAGCAGAGATCTGGAATCTCTAAAAAAAAAAAAAGGGAATTCTTTGACTGGAACATATAATAATTGAGTTAGGACTCCATGGATGCTTTAACAGCAGATTAGATTCTGTTGAAGAAAGAATTGGTGAACTAGAAGATAGGTCAGAAGAAATATCCTGACTGAAGCATAGGGAGACAAAATGATAGAACGTGTAAGAGACCTATAGAAAAACAGTGAAAAGTCTAACATGTATTATTGGAACCTGTAGGTAAAAAGATCCTTGTAGGCTTAGGACTTTTTTTTTTCCCTGTGGAAAGATGACCTCAGGTTTACCTTCTTTTGATATAGTTTCTCTTAACATATACCAAGATAAATGTGATTTCTCAGTTCTGTTACCATAATACCAGTATTTATTTTGAAAACGACCTGTGACTATTGAATTACATCTGGACTGAGAGGTCTCCGAAGGGACATGTAATTCTCCAAGGAACTATATTATTACTTCATTGTTCCACCAGCATAAAACTTGTACAGAAAAAGATATTCCAGCTTCCCTTTGTGATGTCTCTTCTAACTCAATGCACCCCCTGTGGGAGGCTTAAAAGCTGCATGAATGGGCAGTTATTTGATGTGGTTACTGTTTGAGACATACAAATGCTGGAATAGATTGTATCCATTCATGTGAGTGTCATCCCCCACAACCTACTCTGTGCGTGTGATGTGGGGTTAGGGAAGCAGGGATTAATTTTAAGAACTGACAAAGATGTGTTTAATTCAGCCTACTGATAAGCTGTGTTTCTAGTCCTAAATCTTTCTTAAAAAAACTAAGTAAAACTGGTGTTAGAGCACTACCTATTGTGTCCTGTGAACATGAATGTTATTTTGAACCCAAGACTACTGATGATTATATAGAGTGGACACTATGCAGTTCCAGAGGGAGGAGAGAGGGAATGGGGCAGAAGCAGTATTTTTGAAGACATAATAGCAGAAAGTTTTCCAGGACTGATAAGCATGTCAAGCCACAGAGTCAGAGCTCCATGAACCCCAAGCTGAATAAATACAGGAAAATAATTCCTAGGTTCATCATTTGAAAACTGCTCAAAACTGGTTCCCTTTGCTTGAGGCTTTCCTATCCTGGAGTGGACTGCATCTGTCTATGCAGAAATGAGAGAAGATGTTAAGAGAAAATCTTAAAAGTAGCCAGGAGATACCATCTTCAAAGGAACAATAAACCAATTTTCTCAACAAAGCAAGGAAACAGTAGAATGATATCTTCAGAGAGGTGAAAGAAATGAACCACCAGCCTATAATTTTGTACCCAACAAAAATATCCTTCAAAAATAAAGGCAAAATATATTTCAGATAAGCATAATTTGAGAGAATTTGTCACCCGCAGACCCACAGTAAAGGGAGCATCAAAGGGGATTCTTCCAGGCAGAAAGAAAACGATGCTTTCCCAGATGGAAGCAGGAGGAAATGAAGAGCATTACAAAAGGCAAATATGTGGGTAACTATATAGATACTGACTATACGAAATAGTCTTGTGAGATATAAAATATAGGAATAAAATACAACAACAGAAAAAATGGGAGAGGAAACATAGAGCTAGTGTTCTGAAGTCATTGATTATCTAGGAAATGGTAAAGATACTAATTTATACTAGATTTCTGGTAAGCCGGAGATATTGTTGTAATCTCTAGGGTAACCACTGAAATAAAAACCTAAAGGCCCTAGAGATAAAAAGTAGTTTGGTTCTCATTTTGTTTTGGAATGCTAAGTCATTTACTTTTTTTTTTTCCAGAAGGTTCTAATGTATTTTTATTTATTTAGAATTGTGTAGAGTTTGTCATCTTTCTATCATATAATATACAGTAATATTCAAATACCTGATACTAACATAACTTACTGATCAATTCTAATACTGAACACAGACTGTTCTATATTAACTACAAAAACAAAACCAGTGAGTTTATCTTAGAAAATTTAAATTCAGGTCATTATTTCACAATCTGGAAATCTGAGTAATCCAACTTTATGATGATTTTCTCATTCCTGAAGTTTGCTCTGTCGATGTGTGATTTGGGACTTCCTCTTGTCTCAAGCCATTCCTGCATATGATGCACTTTGGAGATGGGACCTTGCAGTTGTCCTTGCACTGTGCCCTGGTCAGTGTTCTGGACCCAGCCAACCAATCCCAGCTTTTTACCCTCAGCCTGAGTGTGCTTGTGGAAAAAGACCCCTTGGACCTTCCCAAAAATTTCATAATCCACTGATATCAGGGATATCACCTTCTGCCATGTTCATGCCCACACCCTCCTCGTCCTCCTCTCGGGCGCCTGTGACTACACCGGCGACCAGCACGCCCTCATTTACTTTGCTGTTTAAGTAAGCTCTACTGAAAAATACTTTAACATTTTTACAGTGTAAAGCCAGTATAAATGTAAGTTTTAAAAATGAAGCTGAATACAACATGTTATGTAATCACTTCTCAAACAGGTAAGCTGAAGAACAAGTCTTTGCCAAAAATTCACATCTTTAGGCTTTCCTGATCTATTTAAAATAGCACATTTTCCCACCTCCACCCTGTCACTCATACTGTATTTTCATTGTTCTCCATTATATTACCATTACATGTTTATTGTTTATATTCTCCACCTGAATGTAAGTTCCATTTACACCTGTTTTTTCAGCATTTGGAGGAATCCCTAGTACACTTAGGTACTCAGAAAATATTTGTCAAGTGAATGAATGAACAAATGGATGCTCAGACCAACAGGGTAAAAACAACTAGGAGAAAAAGATCTTCAAGGATATGGGTTTGTTCTCTCAATAAAAATAGAGTGCATGTTACATACTGTATTATGGGACGGTTTCAGTCCGTGTTTTATTTTCTTGACATTTGGCAGCTCTTGATGAATACCTTTAGTCTGTCTGATCCACAGCAAAGGCTACAGCCCTACTCCAGCCTGCATTTTGACTGAACACAGCAATTTTTCTTACTTGATTCTTCTCATCCTTTGTCCCTCCTCCCTTAGCCTATCGCTGTTAGGCTTCATCCCTTCAGGGCCCTAATTTCTCAACTCAAGTGCTGGAGATAAAAGGATTAACATGCAGTAAGCACTCATGTTATAATCAAGAGAGGCTGGTTGTTGGGAGGTAAAATAGTGTGAATTTTGAGCTTGGGCACTGCAGGCAGGTATAGCATCTTGCCACTCACTGTTGTCTAATTCCTAATTTCTTCATCTGTAAACTGGGTGTAATAATATTTGTAGAGTTCCAGGAATTAAATAAGACATATATAAAGCACTTAGTAGTACTTGTTTAATCAGTGGTAGATAAAAAGGAATAAAGTCTTTTTGCTTCCTGTTCAGAACTATCCTTTAGAGAACTTTAAAGGGCTTTCGGGGAAAGGAAATTTGGAGAAAAGCAATGAGTCTGTGTTTTGTTTCACCATGGGTGAAGAAGAAAGGAGCCTTGTGTTATTTTGGCAGAAGTCTGGAGATGGTAGAGGTCAGAACATCTGTGCCTCAGAAGTCTCTCCTGACTCCAGAGGGAAAGCTCTTGGTGCAGTTGAGTAGGGGTGGCTGTTGCCTGCCGGGGCCCTGCTTGCTGACACATGTGGTGCCTCTGGGACCTGTCATAGCCTAAGTATGGATACAGTGTCATCCAGACATTCTTCCTTAACTTTTTTATTAAGCTCTACTACACATACAAAGAGGTACATACATTCTAAGTGATTTTTTTTTTTTTTACCTAAATCCTCAATGGATATTCACAAACTAAACAAGCACATACAACCACTAAAGACACAAAATGACCAGCATCCCACGAACCCCCAATTTGGGCCCCATTTTAGTTACTATTTCCATCCTCCACCCCCACCAAGGGTAACTACTATCCGATTAGTTTCACCTATTTTTAAACTTTGTAGAAACAGGTTTTTTTTGTTTTTTAACATTTTATTTATTTGGCAGTACAAGCAGGGGGAGCAGCAGAGGGAGAGGGAGAAGCAGGCTCCTCACTGAGCAGAGAGCCCAATGTGGGGCTCGATCCTAGGACCTTGGGATCATGACCTAAGCCAAAGGCAGACGCTTAAAGGACTGAGCCACCCAGGTGCCCCTGTAGAAACAGTTCTATTTGTGCCTGGCTTCTTTCACTTGAGTTTATGTCTGTTGCAAGTTGCAGCATATAATTGTAATTTGTTAATTCTCATTGCTGTATATTATTACATTAAGACTATGCCATTATTTATCCATTCTTTTTTTTTTTTTTTTTAAGAAGGCGCCACACCTAGTGTGGAGCCACTGCGGAGCTTGAACTCACGACCCTGAGATCACAACCTGAGCTGAGATCAAGAGTCATATGCTTAACCCACTGAGCCACCAAGGCGCCCCTTTTTATCTATTCTGATATTGACGGGCCTGTGGGTAGTTCTTACATTTTGGTTATTATGAATAATGCTGCTTTACACATTCTTATATGTGTCTTTTTTTCTATTCATGATATATTACTGTATAGATAACATTCAAAATCATATAAATATTTTAGAAATACTGTTTTTTCCTACTTTTCAGATTTTTGTCATTATTAGGGCTACTTTTTTCTTTCTTTTAAAGATTTTATTTATTTGTTAGAGAGAGCACAAGCAGGGGGAGTGGCAGGGAGAGGGAGAAGCAGGCTCCCCGCTGAGCAAGGAGCCCGATTCAGGACTCGATTCCAGGACTCTGGGATCATGACCTGAGCCGAAGGCAGCCGCTTAACAGACTGAGCCACCCAGGTGTCCCACTACGGGTACTTTTTGAATCATCAACTATAGTTTTCTAGAGTACCCATTCATTTTTATTTAAGTTATTTTGAGTCTGTGAACAATACTATAACGGGTACCCACTAACATAACATTAGAGCTTTGGGTTTTTTCATTTGTCTTGTAGAGTTACACTTAGGAACTTCACAATGTTGTAAACACACAGTATACTGCTTTTTAAAAAATCTTTGATCTTGGGCGCCTGGGTGGCTCAGTTGGTTAAGCGACTGCCTTCGGCTCAGGTCATGATCCTGGAGTCCCTGGATCGAGTCCCGCATCGGGCTCCCTGCTCGGCAGGGAGTCTGCTTCTCCCTCTGACCCTCCTCCCTCTCATGCTCTCTGTATCTCATTCTCTCAGTCTCAAATAAATAAATAAAATCTTTAAAAAAAAAAAAAAAAAAAAAAAAAAAAATCTTTGATCTTATAAGGCTTATTTAAGATGATAGTCTACATTTTAAGTATGAAATCACTGTTCAGGAATAATTGTCATATTATCATATCCTTGAGAAATATCCTTTTTGTTGTTTACTAATTTGGTCAAGTGTTTTTTCTCAGCTAGTGATTGATACATGTTTAGGCAAATGTGTCTTTTGTACATAGTCATTTGTTCAAAATAATTTAGAAATAACCTTTCTAAATATGAAAGGTTTATGAGACCTTGAATTTGAGAAGAATCTCTTTTTTCTGGAGTATAACTTTTTGTTTAAAAAAATCAAGTTTTATTAGAAAGAATCAAGTTTATTTGGAATATATGGTATGTCTTTGAGAAAAGGATTTTGTTGTATTTTTTTTTTTTTTTTTTTTTTAGTCCAAGTGCTGTTTCCAGTCATTTTGCCAGCGGCAACAGAACTCTTTAAAAAACAGAACTCTTGAAAAATGAGAAAGGAGCAAACTCTGCCCCTTGAGAACAGCTTTGGAGATAGCAAGATACTTGAATCACAATTCTAACATTAATTTCTTAATATGAATTTGGTAAATTTCTTTTTTTTTTTTTAAAGAATTTATTTATTTGAGAGAGAGAGAATGAGAGACAGAGAGCACGAGAGGGAAGGGGATCAGAGGGAGAAGCAGACCCCCCGCTGAGCAGGGAGCCCGATGTGGGACTCGATCCCGGGACTCCAGGATCATGACCTGAGCTGAAGGCAGTCGCTTAACCAACTGAGCCACCCAGGCGCCCTGAATTTGGTAAATTTCTTAAGTTCTGTGATCCTCAGTTTTCCCCACAAAGGTCCTTATAGCATTTAAATAAGAAAATGTATATGAAGTGGGGCGCCTGGGTGGCTCAGTTAGTTAAGCGTCTGCCTTCGGCTCAGGTCATGATCTCCGGGTCCTGGGATTGAGCCCCACATTGGGCTCCCTGTTCAGTGGGGAGCCTGCTTCTCCCTCTCCCTCTGCCTCTCTCCTCATGTTCGCTCTCTCTCTCTCTGTGTCTCAAATGAATAAATAAAATCTTTAAAAAAAAAAAAAGAAAATATATATAAAGTACTTAATATACATGTAGGCACACACATACATACAAAGTGCCCAGTATGCTGTAAGCACTCATTATTATTATTATCATATGCCTTTGAGAAGTACCTTTCTTCCTGTTGATATCATAGCCACCTTTCTCCAAATTGCTCTACTTCCTGAGCCCCAAACTTGTCTGCTCCTTTCACCCTGCTTTTGGAGATCCACTCTGGTTCCTTTCCTCAGCACCCTGTACTTTTCCTTCCATTTCTTAGATCTTTGCTGCTGAAAGCCTAAGTCCATGGACCAGCAGAATAGAGAGCTTTTTATAAAGATCTCAAAGCACTTGAGAACTCTATACATTTCTGCTCGTTATATACTTAGGAGTGGATCACTGAGTCAGAGTATACATGTTCAGTTTTAGTAGTTACTGCGTGTTCTGCACCAATTTACACTTTTCCCAGGTGTTTGCAGTAATTTATATTCCCACCAGCAATAGAAAAGTTCCGGTTACTCTGTATTTTCACCAGGGCTTGGTATTACCTGTTTTTTAATTGTTGCTGGGTGGGCATGTTGTGATATTGTATTATATTGTGGTTTTAATTTACATTTCCTTGGTAACTAAAAATACTGAGCACCTTTTCATGTGTTTATTGACTAGCTACAACTCCTCTTTTCCAAGTTTCTTTTCCTGGAAGACATTTGATTTCTTTTGAAATGCCTAGACTTTAAGTAAATGCAGTCCTGGTGCTGATGGTTATTTCTTCTTCTACCAATACTTTTCCACATCTAGGAACTCCTGGAATGTAGTACCACAAGGGATTCCTTTGGACTTAAAATGTATAGATAATACTTTTTCTCTGACAGGTATTTGTTGTTTTTTCTCAGATATGAGAGATTAGCACACCCAGTTTGAATTCCCCTCTCAAATTCTAAAGCTGCAATATGAGTAGTGTATGAAACATAAATTATATGTTCAGACAACCAAATATTAATGTCAGTCATGCATTCCATCCATACAGAAAGTAGTTACTGAACATCAGTTATATGTCAGGCACTGTGCCAGATGCTGGGGATACAAAGATAAATGAGACACAAACCCCCCTATGAAGGAGCTGATTGGTTTAAAGAGGGAGATCAATAACAACAACCAAATAGGTAATTACAGCATTTGATGTTAAGTGCCATCATGAAGAGGAGCTGTGGTTGTACATTGGAGGGTCCTTTGATCCAGACAGTTGAATTGTTGGAATGATGGGGGGAATGGGGGTGGTGTTTAGGGAATCCTTACTGGAATGGTACTGAGGTAAACGCCAAAAGACAAATGAAACTTGGGTAAGTGAAACATTGGAGATTGGTGATCAAGGACACAAATGGTTCACATGTTTAACTGAATTCATTTACTGTACTCAATAAAATTCTACTGAAACTTACTGAATGCTTATCATGGGCTAGATATATTAGCCTTGGAGATGAGAGAAAGCACAGCCCTGACGGGGAATTCACAATGGTTCTGAATGACCAAAGTATACCATTTGAGGTGAGGGAATGGTGAAAGATGATACTGGAAAGGTACGCAGATGCCTAACTATGTACTACATAAATACTCTATGTGTATCTATGAAGCTAAATGAAGCCTCCACTATTAATCATTCAAAATACCTCCTCATTCCAGTTTTCCAACTAAGTGCACAGAACATACTAGGATAGGTTCTAGCTTCCTAGTATCAGTGGAACCTTCATATTGTGTGGTACCATAATTTGACCTGTCTCCCAGAACTTCTGTCCAACACCATTATGAAAAGTTCTTGAATCTTCCCTTTGCTTTTTATTTCAGTCGTTTTGCCTTACCTTCACCTGGAGGGTATACAGAAGATTAATCTTTCTTGCTACTGAATATTTCATAATGTATCCCCAAGTTTCCCCCTTGCTCCTTAAACCTAGGGCCAGTTTCAGGGTCTCATGGTAAGATTGTTAGAGCCATGAAAGGAATCTTATAGCTAGGGTGATAAAAAAATCCCACTCTAACTAGAAGACTATGTCCCTAGCATCTCAACTTGGAATTCTGAGTCCCACTGCACCCAACCCCAAGTCATTATTACATATAGTGTATAGATTCTATAATACTTATAATAGTATTATTTTAGACATGAGTGAAATCTGTTGGGTAATCATGGGACGCAGTGTGCTCTGTAATCAGTATATAATCGTTATGAACTAGGTTTTAGAATCAGACAGACTTGGATTTAAATACGGATTTTAAAAAAAGATTTTATTTATTTGAGACACACACACACACACAGAGCACAAGAGGTTGGGGGGGGACAGAGGGAGAGGGAGAAGCAGACTCCCAGCTGAGCAGAGAGCTCGACGCGGGGCTCGATCCCAGTACCCTGAGATCATGACCTGAGCCGAAGGCAGCTGCGTAATTGACTGAGCCACCCAGGTGCCCCTTAAATACTGATTTTGTTCATTACTAGTCATTTTAATGTCTGTAAGCCTCAGTTTCCTATAAAATTTCCTCATGGGGTTGTTATAAGGTTAAAATGAAGTATGTAAAAATATTTAGCATGTGTGCATATATATAGACATATAGCTGCTAGTTGTCCTCACATTAGTGGGAAAGAACCATTAACTATCCTCAAATAACCCCCACTAGATATCACACAGGAGCTTGCTATCTGAAGTTTGTGCTTGCTTCTGAGAAAGACCGGGATTGCAATTAAATCCTGTAGTCATGGGGCACCTGGATGGCTCAGCAGTTAAGCATCTGCCTTTGGCACAGTTCATGATCCCAGAGTCCTGGGATCAAGCCCCGCATCAGGGACCCTGCTCAGCAGAGAGCCTGCTTCTCCCTCTCGGTCTGCTGCTCCCCCTGCTTGTGCTCTCTGTCTGTCCCTCTCTCTCTGTCAAATAAATAATATCTTAAAAAAAAAATCCTATAGTCATGTTGAAGAATGATGCCCATCTCTTTTGTAGTCTCTCCTGTGCTTTCTTTTTTTTTTTTCTTAAAGATTTTATTTATTTATTTGACAGAGAGAGACACAGCAAGAGAGGGAACACAAGCAGGGGGAGTGGGAGAGGGAGAAGCAGGCTTCCCGTGGAGCAGGGAGCCCGATGCGGGGCTCGATCCCAGGACCCTGGGATCATGACCTGAGCCAAAGGCAGACGCTTAACCAGCTGAGCCACCCAGGCGCCCCTCTCCTGTGCTTTCACTTAGAGACCCTCCTGAGGGATTTAGTGTACATTTTTGTAGCCTAAATTTTAAGTCCAGTCATCCCAAATGCACCCTGAAAATTTTAGGAAACTTCGTCAGCTATACTCAGTAACATGGTGATAGACTTGATTTTATTTGTTTAGGCTAATAATTTTGTGGGAGCATAGCACTACACATGCCATGTTCCAATGAGGTAATACTTTTCAAGTGCCAAAAAAGAAACCTACAAATTTTGTGCATAGGTCAGGGACTTTGTATAGGAATAGGAAATATCACATGTAGCTATTGGGCCTGTGAAGCATATAAAATTAAATAAATTTTTCATGGACTGAAGCTTTGTCTTTGCTGACATAGTTCAAATTATTATGTAATATGTTCACGACCTTTATAGCAGAGGGACATTTGTGACAACCCTTTGCTTTTGTATGAGCCTAGCAGAGAAACAGATCATAATTCAGACCTAAAATAATACTTTGTTTTGTAATTGTTCCTTTTCTTTGTTTTACTAGATACAGTAATAATCTTATATATTAAAATTGAATGAGGAAGTAGTTACTATGAATTAATATGGAATATATAGGAAAAGAGTGTTTCCCATTATACTTGATGAAATTGTAGGGCCTGTGCTTGTAAAAAATGCTAGACTTTATTGGGAGTAATATTAGAAATTTGAAAAATTAATTTTATATTTGTACAAAACAGTCATGTATTTACAACTACATAACACAGTTATATGAAGTCCTACATATTGTGCATCCAGAAAAATGTAGAGCTGGGAAACATCCAGGAAATGGCAACTAAAATCATCAGGAGACTAGAGTTGCTTAAAAGACTTAAACCCTTCAGTGTTGGAATGATACTTAGGGATATAATTAGAAAAATCTTAGAGTGGGAAGGGGACTTAGGCTTGATCTAGTTCAGCCTGTAACTTAATGCAGGAATCTATCGAATGGTAATCCTGACAAATGGGTGAGCTTCTTCTGTTTGAGTATTGGACGGTATATGCTGCTGGGTTTAAATACTGGCCTTACCACTTCATAGCTGAACAACTGTGGGAAAACCTTAACCTCTCTGTGTCCCATTTTCCAGGCTTGCTAGTTATTGCCACTAGCTTTGTCCCTTGCAATAGATGAAGACTACGGGGGACCTGACCTCCAGCCCCCTCCCATCTACCATTGAGAGATGAACTGAGAATTGAGTAAATGTTAGTGTTGCACAGCCTGCGAAAAAGGTATACTCAGTATATGATTTCACTCATATGTGGAATTTAAGAAACAAAACAAACAAGCAAAGGGGAAAAAACCAGAAAGGCAAACCAAGAAACAGACTCTTAACTATAGAGAACAAGCTGATGGTTAGCATTGGGGAGGTTGGTAGGGGGATAGGTTAAATAGGTGATGGGTATTAAGGAGTGCACTTGTCCTGATGAATGTTGGGTGATGTATGGAAGTTTTGAATCACTATACTGTACACCTGAAACTAGTATTACACTGTGTGTTAACTAACTGGAACTTAAAACTTTCAAAAATTGGCAAAAGATTCGAACAGACACTTTGTTAAATAAGAGATATGGATGTCTGATAAACACATGAAAAGATGCTCAACAGCATGAATCATTAGGGAAATGCCAATTAGGAGATGTCACTACACACCTAGTGAAATGGCTAAAAAAAAAAAAATGCTGACAAACCAAGTGCTGGGAAGAATGAAATAGAACTTTTTTTTTTTTTTAAGATTTTATTTATTTGTCAGAGAGAGAAAGAGAGCACAAGCAGGGGGAGCGGCAGACAGAGAAGCAGGCTCCCCACTGAGGCAAAGAGCCCAATGTGGGACTTGATCCCAGGACTCTGGGATCTTGACCTGAGCTGAAGGCAGACGTTTAACCAACTGAGCCACCCAGGCACCCCTGAACTAGAACTCAGATATACCACTGGTGAGAATACAAAGTGGTACACAATGCTGGGAAACAGTTTGGCAGTTCAAATATAAACTTCACCATACAACCCAGCTATCCAATACCTAGAAATCTACCCAAAAGAAATGAAGACACATTGGCCTCATCTCTGCACCCTCACCACAAACACAAAGAGCAGACTTATTCATAATCTCCGAAAACTGGAAACTGCCCATATGTCCATCAACTGGTGAATGGATAAACAAATTGTATGATACACATACAAGGGAACATTACTCAGCAATAAAATAGAATAAACTGGGGCACCTGGGTGGCTCAGTCGTTAAGCATCTGCCTTCGGCTCAGATCATGATCCCAGGGTCCTGGGATCGAGTCCCACATTGGGCTCCCTGCTCTGTGGGAAGCCTGCTTCTCCCTCTCCCACTCCCCCTGCTTGT
Organism: Neomonachus schauinslandi; assembly: GCF_002201575.2. NCBI lineage: Eukaryota > Metazoa > Chordata > Mammalia > Carnivora > Phocidae > Neomonachus > Neomonachus schauinslandi. The sequence continues at coordinate 44,558,937 of NC_058406.1, forward strand.
GTTCCCTCTCTTGCTGTGTCTCTCTCTGTCAAATGAATAAATAAAATCTTTAAAAATAAATAAAATAGAATAAACTGATATGTGCAAAAAGAAAAAATCCACAAAAGTGGATGAATTTCAAAAGCATTAACCCAAAAGAAGCCAGAGTTGAAAGGCTACATATTATATGGTTTCATTTATAGAATATTCAGAAAAATACTGTAGTAACAGAAAACAGATCAATAGTTGGCAAGGTTTGGGGTGGAGGAAAGGGACTAACCACGAAAGGGTATGATGGAATTTTTATGTGATGGTGGAAGTGAGCTACATTTGATTTTAGTGATAATTACATGACCATATATGTTTGCAAAAATTCGTGGTATTAGATGAGGGGCAAATTTTAAACCTCAGTAAAATGACTTTAAAAAAAAGTTTTACTCAGGGTACAGTGTTATATTAATTGGGAAATTTTTTTGGGGGGGGTAATTTTCAGTATAGGTTGGAGTGGTGAAAAAGGGAGATATGGAGAGGGTTCCTAGAGCAGCTGACTGTTGAAAGACTTTGTTTTTTTTTTTTTTTTAAGATTTTATCAGAGAGAGCACGAGTGGGAGAGCACAAGCAGAGGGGAGCAGCATGGCGCGAGCCAAGCTACTCATGCTGTTTGACAAAGTCCCAAGTATGGGGGACGATCCTGAAAACAGGAGACTCCACAGCTGGCTCCTGCTATTCTCTTTCATTTTGTTTATGGCAATCTTTATAATTGTGGGAATATTTCTGGGGTTTCATGATAAAGTGACTACTCATCTTAGTTACGCCTATCTGAGGAATCATAATGAAACTAATTCCATGAAGAATTAGTTTCTATAGAACAAAATAGCAAGACGGTCACGCTCTGTCTAGCACCTTTCTCTTTGCGTGCTGATTTTTAGTTTTAGCGAAAGCCAATAAGCAGAAATAAGTAAAGGTCATGTTAATCATTACAAAGGAAAAATGAAAGAAGGCTATGGCTGTAATCCAGAAAATGATCTAAGATTTGGAAAAACAAAAATATCCTAACATATAAATAAAGTTCCTCCGAGGCTGTCAGGAGGAGATGCTTGCAACCTGACCCTGTGTCTGTGTCTCCTCATTCGCCGACGCCGTCCTTTCCTACGAGAGACCCACCCTGGCTGGAGCTGGATTCCGGCAGCAGCAGAGGGAGAAGGAAAAGTAAACTCCCCACTAAGCAGGGAGCCCAGTGGGGGGCTCGATCCCAGGACCCCGAGATCATGACCTGAGCCAAAGGCAGACGCTTAACTGACTGAACCACCAGGTCCCCCAGTTATTCCCAGTTCTGCTTCTTGAACAATATAAATCAGTTTCATTCTTCTGTATGACGGCTCTTCACCTTATCAAATGTAAAATCCTAAAAAGCATAGACAGTGTAAGTATGGATTTTTTCCCATAAATTCCATAGCTTTAGAGAGTATTTTGTATAATTTGGCTGTAATTTAGGAAAAGCAAAATGAAACACGAATGAGTGGTAAATTTGTAGAACTCTTTAATCCAAGAAATTGTGTGGGCTATGAATTTATTTCCATTAGTTCAGGAATGGTAGTTCAGCAAAATTGGAAATTTGAAGTTCAAACCTTTTGAGTTTTAAAGAATGCTAAAATAGTGAATTAATTCTCTTCAGCTGTGAATGGCAGACATCTTCAAAAAAAAAAAGAGTGGCTTAAAAAAGATAGTATTTTGCTCTCATAACAGTCTGAGCAGGTGGTTCAGAATGTTGTTGTACCCAGTGGCATCAAAAGCATGGGCTTCTCTCTGCTGTTGCTCCCACCTGCCTAGCCCTGTCCTCAAGGTTCAAGATGGTGGCTTTGGAATTCCAGGCTTTAGGATGGAGAAGGGGATGAAGAATAAGCTTGTGAGGCACATTTCTGCTTACATATTATTGACCAGAATATAGTGATAGGGCCACATCTAGTTAAAAGAGATGCTAGGATGCAGTCTCTACTCTGGGTAGCCATGTGCCCAGGTGTAATTTGGGAGTCTTTATGTCTGGGAAGGAAGGGTGGGATAAATATTGGGTATGACAGAACTACTTTGTTCACTTCTCAAGTGTTTAGTACAGTGCTTACCATACTAGGCATTCATTAAATAGTTGTTCCATTTATTGCTTGTATTGATCTGGATATTTACTCTGAATACGTGATAAATCATGGCAAATTTGTCTATCCCTGGCATTTTTTTTAAATGTTCTTTCTTATCTGTGTTCTCCCTTTACAAAGAAGGTATTCCTAATAGCCTGCAGACAGATTTAATACCATACAGAATTTATTTTAGCTCCTTTATTGCTGATGTTTCTTCCCCTGTAAAATTTGGAATCCTGTTAAACCTCTCTTTTCATGTGCATTTGGTCAACATAGTCCTGGCATGTGGAAAGTACCCAGTAAATGTGTTTAGACTGAATAAATTAATGGAAATAAAACTGATGGATCCAAGCCTTTTTTTCCAGTTACTTCCCTAGAAGAGTTTATGGCTATAATACAGAAGAAATTCTTGGTCTTAAATCTGTTTTTCTTATAAGATTTTAGGAATATTCCTTTGGCTTTCATGTAGAATATGATGAGATAATTTGGATTTAATTAATTATTACTAAGTACTAATTCACTTAACAAGTTATTAGGCAATAGGGACTAATATAGTTCAGCAAAAAGAAGACGCGTTCACAATATATTTCACTCTTTTTTTTTTTTTAAAGATTTTATTTTTAAGCAATCTCCACACCCAGCGTGGTACTCGAACTCACAATCCCAAGATCAAGAGTTGGAGGTTCCACTGACTGAGCCAGCTGGACTCCCCTCAATATATTTGACTCTTGATATCAGATATTCAATTGACTTATCAGCATCCCTGTTTCAAGAGATAATGTCCTTTCTTTTCCAGTGTTTCATGGGGAAAAATGTCTTCAGATATAAAGAAAAATGAGTCAGTTATTTCCTCAGATGTCATAAAGTCATGCTTTTTTTTTAAAAAAATTACTTTTAGCTAGAAGGTTTTCTCAGATTTATTGAGGTATGATTGATAAAATTATAAGCTATTTAGTGTATATCATGATGATTTGATATATGTATACATTGTGAAAGGATTTCTCCCATCTAATTAACACACCTATCTCGCGTTTTATTTATATATGTAAAAATATATATGAAAATAATATAAACATGTATATATTTTATATATGATGTATATTTGTATATATATGAACATTTAAATTCTCTTAGCAAATTTAAGTTATACAATGTTTTATTTTTTGTTTTTTTTAAAGATTTTATTTATTTATTAGAGAGAGAGATAGCGAGAGCAGGAACACAAGCAGAGGGAGTGGGAGAGGGAGAAACAGGCTTCCCACTGAGCAGGGAGCCCGATGCAGGGCTTGATCCCAGAACCCTGGGACCATGACCTGAGCCAAAGGCAGACGCTCAACGACTGAGCCACCCAGGCGCCAAGTTGTACAGTGTTTTCAACTATAGTCACCAAGTTTTACATTAGATCCTCAGATCTTATTAATCTTCTGGGTGAAAGTTTGTACACTTTTACCAAGCTCCACTTTTCTACAAACTTGTAGAAAGTTTGACTTTTTTAAAGATTCCACATATAAGCAATACCATGCAGTGTTTGTCTTTATTTGGCTTATTTCATAAGCCAGAGGCATAATGCCTTAAAGTCCATCCATGCTGTCACAAACAGAACTTTCTTCTTTCTCATGGTTGAATAATAATGTGTGTGTGTGTGTGTGTGTGTATCACATCTTTATGCATTTATTGACAGACACCTAGGTAGTTCCATGTCTTGGCTGCTGTGAAGAATGCTGCAGTGAACATGGAAGTGCCGGTATTTCTCTGATACCCTGTTTTCATAGGTTCTCAATCCTATTCCATTGACCTGTGTGTCTATTTTTATGCCAGTATTAGACTATTTTGATTACTATAGTTTTGTAATATGGTTTGAAGTTGGGAAGTGTGATTCTTCTAGCTTTGTTGTTCTTTCTCAAAATTGCCTTGGCTTTTTGGGTCTTTTGTGGTTCCATATAAACTTTAGGATTGTTTTTTCTGTTTCTTTGAAAAATGCTATTAGAGTTTTGATGGGGATTGCATTGAATCTGTAGGTTGCTTTGTTTGTAGAAACATTTTAATATTATCAGTTTTTATGTGTGTGAGCGTGGTATATCTATTGTGTCTTCTTTATCAGTATCTTATAATTTTCAGTGTATAGATCTTTCACCTCCTTGGTTAAATTTATTCTTTTTTTTTAAATTTAATTTTATTATGTTAGGTTAATCACCATACATTACATCATTAGTTTTTGATGTAGTGTTCCATGATTCACTGTTTGCGTATAACACCCAGTGCTCCATGTACTACGTGCCCTCTTTAATACCCATCACCAGGCTAACCCATCACCCCACCCTCCTCCCCTAGAACCCTCAGTTTGTTTCTCAGAGTCCATAGTCTCTCATGGTTTGTCTCCCCCTCTGATTCCCCCACCTTCATTTTTCCCTTCCTACTACTTTTTTTTTTTTTTAAACATATAATGTATTATTTGTTTCAGAGGTACAGGTCTGTGATTCAATAGTCTTACACAATTCACAGCGCTCACCATAGCCCATACCCTCCCCAGTGTCTATCACCCAGCCACCCCATCCCTCCCACCCCCCACCACTCCAGCAACCTGTGTGTTTCCTGAGATTAAAAATTCCTCATATCAGTGAGATCATATGATACATGTCTTTCTCTGATTGACTTATTTCGCTTGGCATAATGCCCTCTAGTTCCATCCACGTTGTGGTTAAATTAGTTCCATCCACGTTGTGGTTAAATTTATTCTTAAGTATTTTATTCTTTTGATACAATTGTGAGATTGTTTTCTTAATTCCTTTGATAGTTCATTGTTAGTGTATAGAAACACAACTGATTTTTGTATATTTTGTATATTTTGTATATATTTTGTATATTTTGTATATTTTGTATATTTTTGTAAAACTGCAGCTTTATTGAATTTGTTGGCAAAGTAGTACTTCATCATTAAATTGTTTTGAGTAATTTCATTCACTTTCTGGTTTCTTTGTTTTTTGGTTTAAGCATATAGCATTAAAAACAAAACATCCATCTGTTTGACTGGTAGAGTCTTTGCTCTTATCTTTTTGATCTGGAAAGAGCACATATGTTCTCAGTAGTCAGTAGTTTCAATTATCAAATGGGGAAGGAGGAATTGAACTCTTTTTTTTTTTTTTAATTGACAAGGGGATGCAGCATTGGTTACTTTCATTGAGGTTGTCTGGGAGTTGAGGAGAAAGACCTATTTTTTAGGCCATGCAGGCAAGTGTTTGGGGTTTTGAAATTCCCAAAGGTGAGTACTAAACTACCCAGGCATTAAGAAACGATTTAGGTTATTTTAATTGAGTAGAAAGTCCCTGAAATTGATTCAGCCATAGAAAAGAATGAAATCTTGCCATTTGCAACAACATGGATAGATCTAGAGCATACAATGCTAAGTGAAGTCAGTCAGAGAAAGACAAATACCATATGATTTCACTCATGTGGAATTTAAGAAACAAATGAACAAAGAAAAAGAACAAAACAGACTGTTAAATACAAAGAACAAACTGGTGGTTACCAGAGGGATGGAGGGTAGGTGGTTGGGTGGCATAGATGAAGGGGATTAAGAGTACACTTATGATGAGCACTGAGTAATGTATAGAATTGTTGAATCACTTTATTGTACACCTGAAATTAATATAACACTGTATGTAAATTGTTCTGAAATTTAAAAAATTAATTTAAAAAAGTTCCTGAAATTGGTAATATTTTTCTGGAGTTCTGGACACATATTTTGGAATGTTAGGATAGATTGCTTGAACTTGATATGATGGTTCCCAATTTGTTTTATATGTAGGTAAAATAACTTTCAAGCTTCACTAAAGTTTTTGAGATGATAATTTACTACTTGAGAAAGTTATAAAGGTAAAAATAATCTCTAGTGACAAGAAACTCAGTTCTTCCTAGGTCAGCCCATTTCCTGGTTGCATTGTTCTGACTGGGGGCATTATTATAATCTACACATAATAATGTGTAGATCTTTCTTGCTTCCTGTGAATTGAAGTGAGGGAGCTTGAGATCACGTGTTGTGCCACCTCATAGGGCATCACCTCCTATGAGTTACTTCTCTGTGCCTCAGGTTTCTCATTTCTACAATGGAGGACAATACTTCATAGAGTTGTTCGGCTGAGTGAGCAGAGTAGTTAGTACTTAGAATAATAAAGCAATAAGTGTCGTTGTCACTTCTGTCATTGTTATTAATGTATTTGTTTTAATGATTTAAAACTTGATTCCGAGAATATTTAGGAGATACTGTCACCTCTTTGATTTCTAGCATATAGGCTGTGTGTCATCAAGTGAAATTGAGGACGTAGGTTTGGTGGAGGAGGGGGAAGAGAATGCTGAGTTTACTTCTGAACATGCTGAATTTGAGGTGTTTGTGGAATAATACTAGGACTGAGATACCTGAACTTGAAGAAGAGGGCAGAGTGCTTGGCACATGGGTGATAATTAAAACTATGAGAGATGGGCTAGATCACTTAAGGGTCTATTTTGGTTATATATTAGAAACCTGGGGACCCTAAACTTTAAAGAACAGGTGGAAGCCATAAAGCATACCATCTGAGAGTTAGTAGAAGAACCAGGAGTGAGAAGTGCCACCAAAAAGGGAGAGTAATCAGTGTTGTCTATTGCAGTGATCTGAGAACTGGAAAGTATACATGGCTTGATGATTAATGGGTCTTTTGTGACCCTTTGGTTTCTGTAGAGGAGTGGAGGCAGAAGCCAGAGAGCAGTAATGTTAGGAGGGTGAAAAGGGAGGAGGAACAGACGATAAATGTACACTACTGTTTTGAGAAATGTTGGTGAGACAAATGTTGAAAGCTAAAAGAAGATGCAGGGTAAATGGAAGATTTGGGAGCAGGACAGGATATTGATGGGCTAGGAAAAGGAGCTATTAGGAAAGAAAATGATTGAGTATAAGGACAGTGTAGAAGAGGTGAGGGTGAGTTCAAGGCCACAAGTTGATGATATTGGCCTTGAACAGGAGGAGGGTGAAAACATCTGAGACTGGAGCAAAGAAGATGTGGATATAACCAAGCCTGAAGATAGAGGAAATCACTCCTATGGACTTCATTTTCTCCCAAGAAATGGAAGGGGAATTTGCTGTAAGGAGTCATGGGTTGACTAGATGTTGTGAGGAGAATGATCAATGTTTAGAATAGTAATTGAGGGAAATAGGAGGGGAGGCTGACAAATTTGTTTTCTGATGGAGGGATTTTTCATTTGGATATTACTAATAGTGTGGATACTATGAATGTGTTATATGAAAGGAGAAGGACTATTGTTTCATTTAATGCAACATATATTTAGCATGTATTATGTACAAAATACTATGCTATGTACTTCTGGGAGAGTCAGATGAGTGCTGACTGCCTTACTCAAGGTGGGGGTGGGTATGAGCTCATAGCTCATGTCGTATGATTTGTTAAAACCACAAATGTTTACAGTAGCCTAAAAATGATAAATAATACATGAGCTTTGTAAACATAAGGGTTTGAAAGGAGTAGAGATCGCATTAAATAGGGGGAAATAGGAAGGCTTTATGGAAAAGGCAAAGAAATACATAAAATAAAGGCTATATGTATATTTTCTGATGAAATAGCAATTAAACCAGTTATAGGTTTTTAATTTATTATAGCAATCATTTATTCTTCTATAATACAATGACTGGCATTAACCAGAAATGAAGAAATAAAGAGATTAACACAGTGAAGTCTGCTCTATCCAAAAGATGTTCCACATTTGGTTATTTTTTTGTGGTAATATAGAATTCAGTAATCCTTTCAACAAATATTTAATGAACATCTCCTGTTGGGTACTGAGGATACAGAGAAGACCAAGATGCGGTTTCTTTTCTCAAGGAGTGCATACTCTAGTAGAAGAAACAAGTAAAAAAAAACTTCAGTTCTATACAATAAATGACATAAAAGTGGTATATATGAGTAGAGAGATTTGGGGTTCTAGTGGAAGGAAGAATGAATAAATGATTATGTTGCTATGACAGCAAGTTTTTTCCTTTTCTTTTCTTTAGTTGGAGAACATCAATTGACAGGCCATAAAGTGGCAGTTAAAATCTTAAATAGACAGAAGATTCGCAGTTTAGATGTTGTTGGAAAAATAAAACGAGAAATTCAAAATCTGAAACTCTTTCGTCATCCTCATATTATCAAACTGTAAGTATTTTTGTACCTGATAATGCAAAAGAGAAACTGTCTTGAACTATTTCCTATGAATTTACAAATAATTATCTTTAGTTAACTTTTTATGAAAGTATAAATCTTTAATATTTATATTCAGCAAGTATTAATTCATTTAACCTCCATCAATCCTTTCTTGCATACTTTTAGTTTATAATTAAAAGTCAGTTTTTGGGGCGCCTGGGTGGCTCAGTTGGTTAAACGACTGCCTTCGGCTCAGGTCATGATCCTGGAGTCCCAGGATCGAGTCCCGCATCGGGCTCCCTGCTCAGCGGGAAGCCTGCTTCTCCCTCTGCTTGTGCTCTCTCTCTGACAAATAAGTAAATAAAATCTTAAAAAAAAAAAAAAATTTAAAAGTCAGTTTTTCAAAATTGGTACTGTTTTCAACTGATGAATGCAGCCTTGGACGTTGACTCTTCTCTAGTATTCACTTTGAAGGGCATTTAGGACTTTGATGTTCCTAGATTCATTTTATAATTTTTTTCTAGTCTCGTTTCATTAACATTACAGTGATTTCTTTTGGAAAAGGTAAAATGTAACTGTTTAATATTATCCACTATTGTATATTACTTGCAAAACTGCAATAATTACTGTGATTACTGATAGCAGAGCTCTTAGGAAGGCAGGTGGATTTTTTTTTTGGTAGGACAAGTTACAAACTTAAAAGATAATATGAAGAGATTGATAAAGCTGATTAATTATATTGAAAGAAATAATTTAAAATTGATTAGAGCTAGAAAAAGTAGGTATTGAGTATGTAACAGTATTCTTTGAAATCATTTAAAGTTGTAGTTTACTGAGAAAACGTAATACACTAACCACTGAAAATTGTCTTTACTTTTTATCTTAAAGCTTGGATAGAGTTTTATAAAATAAATATTAATCTTGTTGAGTACCTGCTAGTGGCTAGGAGCTGTGTTGAGCATTTTACATATATAATTTCACTTTATCCTCATGATAAGCCTATAGGGTAGGTATTGTTTTCAATTAATAAATAAAGAAATTGTATATCTAAAGAGTATCAGCAACGTGTCCAAGATCAAAGAGCCAGTAAGTTGTGGAGCTGGTAGTTGAGTTCATGTCTGACTCCAAATGCCATGCTATTAATGCTTTACTCCAGTACTCCAGTCTTTCTCAAAACAAAGTTATATGAATTCCTTTTAAGGAAAAAATAAATTTGTGGATCCCTGGTTTTGAGTTAATTATTTTTAGTATATTGTTACTTAAGTATACAGAAACAATTCGGTGTAATAAACTCCATATGCTTATAGCTTTGACACAATTATGAAACCAAGATAAATTCACAATTTAAATATAAGACAATGAAGTCAAAGAAATTCAAAGTAGTATCTATAGTATAATGTGATGAATATGGTGTTTTTCAAAAACCAAATCATTGTTAGTTTAATAGTAGGACATCCATATTTATATTTTGATTAAAATAATATTGAAGAGAAAGCCTGTTCATATGAGTATATTGTAAAAAAAAATCATTATTAATGTCTTTGAGGCTTTGTTTGCTAGTTCATTGTAATCAGACATTATATTTAGCCTAAACTTTGTTAGTGAGCAGTCTTTGGATGTATGTGTTAACAAGGAACAACTTGATAATCTCCAGAGGTACATTATTTGCCTTATGACAAGGCTAGCATAGTAGCTGTGCTAGGCTGATTAATGCCCCCCTCCCCCAAGACATCCTAATCCCCAGAATCTTTGAATATGTTATATTACATGGCAAAGGGGAATTAAAGTTCTAGATGGATTTAAAGTTGCTAATCAGCTGATCTTATAATAGGGAGATTTTCCTTGATTTTCTGGGTGTGCCAGTAGTAATCACAGTGGTCCTTAAAAGTGAAAGAGGGAGTCAGAAGACTCAGAGAAAGAGATTTGAGAGTGAAGCGAGGGCAGAGTGATAAAATGTGAGAAGGACTCAGCTGGCTGTTGCTGACTTTGAAGATGGAGGAAGAGGGCCATGAGCCAAGAAATGCAGGCACTCTAAAAGTTGGAAAATACAAATATTTTCCTCTAGAGCCTTGCTGCCAACCTTGATTTTAGCCCAGTGAGACCTGTCAGACTTCTATAAAACTACAAGGTAATACATTTTGTTGTTTTAAGCCACCAAATTTGAAGTATGGCAGCAGTAGGAAACTAATATAGGAGCATTCCTGAAATCCTTAAATGAGTGGCTTATCCAGTTATTATTGCTGGGATTGGGAACATGCATTTAGTCTTTACTCATACTAGCTACATTTATTGTTAGTGAACTGTTGCAAATTGGTATGTTCAGTGCATCTTACCAACAATATGAATATGTGCCTAACTTCAGGAAGGCTTTTTCTGGAGGGCCTTGGTCTGCTGTTGGGTAGCAGTGATGACTCAGGTCTCACACTGTTACCATGAAATGTGCATTCTGACAGTGAGCGTCAGTGTCCTTTCATCTTCACGTGAAGTTCACTTGTTCATCGACATAAACAAGAAATGAGGTCTCTAAAATAACATGGCAGTGCATGATTGATTACAAGCTTATCGTCTAGGACCTACATTCTAGATGAACCAGAATATGTATATGCAGGTTTTTTAAGATTAGCATAAGAATTAAAATGCCATCTACCAGCTTGGTAACTCACCTCTCATATTCTTTGTTTCCTTAATTTTCCTTAATTTTAAAGTTGGGATGTGTTTGCACTGATACAATGCCTGGTATTTGATGAGCATTGGCCTAAAGTAGGAATAGGTAGCCTACAAGCTGATATTTCAGTCCACTTTCATGATTCTTAACTGTTTTTCTCCTACTTGAAATAGTTCATAAATAACTTTGACTCCATGCTGATAAATGACTTTATTCTAGTTACTGAGTGGCTTCTAAGCTAAATCTTTTTGCTCTTCCTTTACTGAGCGGCCACTTCCTATAAGAGGAGAAAGCTGGGAAGCCAGACTAAAAGTGTCACATGCCAGAATGAGAGTGGAGGAGGAGATCTCTGTATTTGCCTTGTTCCTTGACCTCATCCCTTTTAGAATGCCAGCCTGAAAGACCCCAGAGAAATTTTGCCCACTTAGGGTATGAGTCCTAGTTCCTGTTGTGTTCCTACAAACACAAATCAGATTTTGTCAGTAAGCAGTTGCAACTGTCACGAGGATTTAAAAGCTTATTTTTGATGTCATATCTACCAGTGTTTTCTTGCCTTCATTTCTTTAATTATAATTTCAAATTTTGGTTTGGCTAATTATCTTATTATGGTTTAGAATTATTTAATTATTTGCTATTTTGTTTTGTGAGGGAGATGTAGAACGTTCTCAGGGTTGATCAGAAAGTAGTTAGCAGAGGTGAATATAATGTTTAAATCTTCTGGCTTCCAGCCTTGGGCTTAATCCATTCAGCCAGATTGCCTCTTCAATTGTGGACTGAATTAAAAAAAAGAAAAAGTACTCATGTATCCTTGCTATAGAACAAACTTATTGACATAGCCTCTAACAGTGTTAGTGATTTAAACAGGGAGAGAGACCTAATCCTTTTAGTGGTTTTGTTTGTTTTGTGCAGTCTTGGACTAACTGCCAAGAATAGTTCCCTTGTTACAGAATGGGCCTCTAGTTTCTCTAGCAGTAAAGCTTGAAAACCAAAAACCAAGAATGTAGGATATTTATTGCATGATTTCTCTATTAAATCAAATTGTAAAATCCCACTGGGAGAAAATTGAAAAGAGTAAACAGGATTCAAAGGAAACTCCAAACTTTCCCATGAACTAGAATTTGTTGATAAGATTTTTGTCTTTGTTCCCCCCCCCACCCCATAGTTCTTAGGGAACTTCACTTTAACCAATCAGAAGATCAGTACTTTATTTGGTAGAGCTGGTTTTGCCTGCTTACTTTTTAAAGTTTTATCTTACTCAACCTATAGACAGCTCTTTAACATTGTTCACCACCACCACCTTGAAATGTTGTATTCTCTGGGTTTCTATAACATCACAGTCTTCTGATTTTCTTCTTTGAATCTTTCGTCTTCTTAAGACTTTCTTTTACGGGCCTCTTCATCTTCATGGCCATTAAATATTGATGCATGTCAGCATTGTGAGCTAGTGTAATGTTAGTGAACCACCTTTGGGTGACCCCATCTATTACGATGGTTGTCATTTGTCATCTTTGTGCTAAAGATTTCCAAAACTATATTTCTGGGCCAGATATTTCTCCTGAATCCTGAACACACTTATTGAACTCTTTATTGGATGTTTCCATTCTGAAGTCATTGAATCATCTGAAACTAACTTGAACTTTTCTTTCTTTCCCAAACTTCTTTCTGTTCTGTTTTTTGTTTTGTTTTGAGCAAAAATACCATCCATGCAATTTTCTAAACCTAAAACTTAGGGATCATCTTTAATTCCGTTTCCCTCATTTTTATATATAATCAGTCATTGAGTTCTGCAGCTCTTATCCCTAAATAATCTTAGTCTATTTCTTTCTGCTTTTATTGTCACCATCCTCTTTTGCTTGTTGTCCTTCAGCTGTTGTCTCTACTTAGAAAGCTTTTTCTACACCTCCCTTCCAATTCCAATTTACCATTTAGATTTTAGCCTTTACAGGTAGTTATCTCCAGAAAACCTGTTTACTCTGTAAGTCTGTGTTAGGCATCATCCTCTCTGTACCACAGCAGTCAGCCTTTTTTTTTTTTTTTTTTTTATAAAGATTTTATTTATTTATTTGACAGAGACAGAGACAGCGAGAGCAGGAACACAAGCAGGGGGAGTGGGAGAGGGAGAAGCAGGCCTCCCGCCGAGCAGGGAGCCCGATGTGGGACTCGATCCCAGGACCCTGGGATCATGACCTGAGCTGAAGGCAGTCGCTTAACCAACTGAGCCACCCAGGCACCCCAGCAGTCAGCCTTTCTAAAGCCCTTGACATTACTTTGAACTTGCTAATTTGTTTGTATTAGTATCTCCCACAAGACCAAGTTCTTTAGAAGCAGGAATTATGTTTGTTTTTTCTTTTATTTAACACATTTTTACTGAGTACCTGCTATCTAATAGGAACTGTTGTAGGCATTGGGAATATGATAGTGAAAGACAAGGTTTCTGCCCTTACAGAGCTTCTGTTCTAGAGCTATCTAGCAGTTCTAGATAGTGAGTAAGCAAAGTAACAGGATTACTTTAGGCAGTGATAAGTGCTTTGAGGAGAATGCAAGGTAGTGCTGTTCTAGGTTGTAACTAGCAAGGAGTAAGTGTTAATTCAGATTAAGTTGTGGGAAGGCCTCACTGAGGAGGTTAAGTTTGAGCTAAGACCTGAAAGATTATTAAGATCTAGCCAACTAGTGAGATGATATGACTATAGTATAGAATGGGTATGGGGGCAGAAATGGATGCAGACCAGTTAAGAAGCTATTGTTGTGTCGTCCAGCTAAGAGATTATGATTATGGTGGCTTTAATCAAAGTGGTAGTCTAGATTTGTGCTGTCCAGTGTAGTAGCCATTGGCTACATGTAGCATAAATTTAAATTAATTGAAATATTTAATTCTCTAGTCAAGCAAGCCATATTTCAAGTGTTTAATAGCAATGTGTGGCTAATGGCTATTGTAAGAGGCTATATAAAACATTTCTATTATTGCAGAAAGTTCTATTTGATACCACTGGTCTAGGGGGAGAGAAATCTATGGATTCAATATATATTTTGTAGGTAAAGTTAATGAGTTACTGAGGATAATAAAGTAACAGGAATTTTTTTTTTTTTTTTTGGCCTGAGCAACTGGAATTTTGGATTTTGGCTTGAGCAACTAGGTGCTGATAATGAGGCTATTTTTTGAGATAGGAAGAATGGAGAAGAGTCATGTTGGGGTATAGGTGGATATTAAGCATACTTGTTTTGGCCATGTTAAGTTGAGAATCCCATTAGATCTAAATGGAGATGTTAGGTATCATCTTTATCTCCCTAGCACCTAGTACAGTAGTAGGCATTTACTAATTACTTATAGCATGTGTAAGTAAAGAGGTGACATTTGAACAAGGTCCTCATGGTTCTATGAGGACAACAAGAGCAAAATAATGAAAGTGTAAAGAACATGGCGTGTTGGGAACATATAGTATGTGTAGGGAAATGGAGGAAAACAAGGCCAGAAAGTTAGCTTGTTCATCCCTTCATTTAGCAAATGGCACCACTGAGGCACTTGGGATATATCTGCAAACAAAAAGATGACATGACAACGAAATCTGCTATTATGGAGCTTCTGTTCATGTGTGTGTGTGTGTAGTGGGGGGGGGTGAGTAGATAGATAATAAAACTTATGTTAGTAAAATATATTGTTAAGTTAGACTGTGAAAAGGTGAGGGAATATCCCATGCAGATTATCTGGAGGAGGAAAGTAACAAATGGAGGGAACAGTAAATATAAAGGCTCTGAGGTGGAAATATAGGCCAGAGATCAAGGGAGCAGAGTGATCTAGGGGGAATTGGACTAAGAGATGAGGACAGAGACCTAAAAGGGAGCCAGATTTTGTAGGGTATTATAGACCATTGTAAGGACTTTGGCTTTTACTCTGAGCCAGATGGGAAGCCATTAGAAAGTTTTGGTCAGAGGTATGATATGACCTGACTTATGTTGAAGCAGGGAAACCAATTAGGAGTCAACTGCAGTATTGTGGGTAAAAGAGTTGGTGGCTTAGAATAGAGCATAATCTGGAGGGTGTTGAGAAGTAAGCATCTTCTCTATATGCTTTTGAGGTAGGGTAACAGCATTTGCTTAGAGATTAGATGTGGGCTGTGAAAGAAGAGAAGGCATTGATTGACTCCAAGGTATCTGGCTTGGGCAAATAAAAGAATAGAGTTGCTATTAAGTGAAATGGAGACAATTATAGGAGGAACAAGTTAGAGGTGTGGGGTGTTGGAGGGTGGTATCAAGAATTTGATACTGGTTTTATGATGTTGAGATGCTTATTAGGCATCTAAGTAGAGATATAAATAGGTTATTAAATATATGACTCCAGAGTTAAGGGGACAGGCGTAAGATAAAGAGAAATTTGGAAGTCATCAGCATATAGATGGTAGTTAAGATATTTAAAGTCCTAAGACTGGGGCGCCTGGGTGTCTCAGTCGTTAAGCGTCTGCCTTCAACTCAGGTCACGATCCCAGAGTCCTGGGATCGAGTCCCACATCGGGCTCCCTGCTCTGCGGGAAGCCTGCTTCTCCCTCTCCCACTCTCCCTGCTTGTGTTCTCTCTCTTGCTGTCTCTCTCGCTCTTAAAAAATAAATGAAATCTTAAAAAAAAAAATAAAGTCCTAAGACTGGATGAGATCACCAAGTATAGAGTATAGATAAATAAGAAATCTAAGGATTGATCTCTAGGGCATAATGATGTTAAGATGTCCAAGATGAGGAGGAACCAGCAAAGGAGAATGAAAATGAACAGTTAAAAGAGGTTGGAGGAAAACCAGGAGAATATGCTATCCTGAAGCCAAGTGAAGAATATATTTGAAGAAAGAGAGATTATTAACTGTTCCTTATACTGCTGAATATTGAGTAAGATGAGACTGAGAATTGACCCATTAGATTTGGCAAGGTGGAGGCTGCTGGTGTCTTTGAAAAGGGCCAATTAATTGTAATGATGAAGGCAAAATCCTGTTTTGAGGGGCTTAGGAGAGAATTTGAGCTGAAAAAGGGGAGTTAGTTATAATAGACAATTCAGAAATTTTATTAAAAGGCGAGAAGAGAAATAGTGATAATGAGAGGAAATGTGGGGTCTAAACAGGGTTTGTTTTTTTAAGATGAAAGATATTATAGAATGCTTGTACACCAAAGGGGATAATTTGGTCAAGATGGAGAGACTGATACAGGAGAAAGAAAAGCTAATTGTGGAAACCAAGTCCTTTAGTTAGGTGAGAGGAAGGAATCCAGTGCATAATTGGAAGAGTTAGTGTTTGATGGTGTATGACCACGGAGTGAGTGGCTGGGTGTGGTGGAGGATGAGGAGGTCAAGGAAATTAGAGGCCATGTATTGGACAGATCACCCATGTGTATATCATGTACAACAGTAGCAATGGGGGAAAAAGACATTAAGTCAGAATGAAAGGGAGTGGGGAGTTAGGTTGATGACTGTAACAAAAAAAGGGTGTTGGGTGTGTAATCTGATGGCCTGCACTTCAGAGACAGTGGAGTTTTTGAGGAACGAGGTTTTGAGTGAGGATTTCCTTTAGATCATAATATATTATTAGACTATGCAAATTGGCCAGCATTTAAAATTTTCTTGTGAATTAATAAATTGAGGATCTGATCAGCAATGGCTGCTAATTTCTCAAAAAAGAGAGATATTATAGGCCTTTGCTTAGAGGTGCACAGCACCATCTAGTCTTTCAAAGGAAAATAAAAGTCAAAATGAAATCTGATCTAGTCTCCAGATCTAAGAGGGTGTTATAAATTGTGCATTATGTTGCCATAAAGGATGGATCAACCAAATGAGACCATGGAATCCTCTGCAGGACAAGCCAACCAGCTCCTTCAACAAAATAATGCATGAAAAGAAAAAAACAGAGATGGAGGAGCAGCCTATAAATTAAAAGAAACATAAGAGATATATCAGTCAATTGCAGTGTATGGATTATAATTGGATCCTAATTTAATCAAAATATTAAAACAAAAACCAAAAAAGCATTATAAGCTAATCAGGAAACCTGATTGGGTATTTGATGACATTCATGATTTGTTAAATTTATGCATGATAATAGTATTGCACGGGTATATACACATACATTTTTTAAGGCTATTATTTTTTAGACATATATACAGATCTCTTTACAGAGAAAATGAAAGCCATACTCAGTGTGGATTGATTGAAAACGTATACTTTTTATGAAGTTAATAATCAAGGCATACTAATAATCTTATACTCTAGAATGTTAGAAAAGATACCGATTTATTCTGTATATCCATGCATAAATAAAGCAAGATCAAGTTAATAAAAATGGGCAAAATATCGGAGTGAGCATTTAATAAGAAATGTGTATGGCATTTTGCAGGAGTTGGAGAATATATAAATCCACAAACTTTGTAAAGATTTTAGCATTGCCAAAATCTTTTTGGAAAATAGTTGGCATTAGCTCTTACAATTGGACAGTCACATGAACTATGACTCAGCAATTCCACTCATAGATATATATCGAGAAAATCTTGCCATGCGTAAGAATGTTTACAGCAGCACTATTATAATAGCAAAATGTGGAAACAATTTACCCTCCAGTGGTAGATTGGATGAATAAATAAATAGCCTCTCTGTTAAAAGGAGAGTAGATCAATAAATACAATGAAATATTATACAATGGTCACATCAGATAACTAGCAAACAAAACAGTGTGGATGAATCTCAAAAAAACAGGCCCCAAAATACTACATATAGCCTGATACTCTTTTTTATTTTTTAAAAGATTTATTTATTTGAGAGGGAGAGGGCGTACAAGCGGGGGGAGGGGCAGAGGAGAGAGAGAATCCTGAAGCAGACTCCCTGCTGAGGGGGAAGTGGGGCCTGACGCCCAACTCAATCCCAGGACCCTGAGGTCATGACCTGACCTGAAATCAAGGGTCCAACACTTAACTGACTGAGCAGCCAGGGGCCCCACCTGATACCCTTTTTTAAAGCTAAGAGCAATTAAAATAAAAATATACATAAGAGTATGAATTTTACATATATATGAAGACAATGGGATACACATGTATATACATATATAAATAAAACTGTATAAAGGAGAAAGCAAGGGAAGCAGGAAGGGGATTCAGGATGATGGGAAACTTGGTTGAGGGGAAGCAGTGGGAGGGGGAAGATGACTCCACTGTATGGTTAGATGGAAGGTATTGTTGAGGTCCTATGTTTTTTGTTTGGGTGATGGGTTTGTAGGTGCTTATTATAGTATTAAAAATAGTAATTAAATAAAAGTAGGCCATTCAAGGACCAATAAAGACAGGTGCCATGAACCAAGGGTAATGATTACTACATTTCTTTAATAACTGACTTCTAAATAAAGAAAAATATTATTCTGTATATGCAGCTATATAAATGTTTTGAAATCTCTATGGATATAACCATCAAAAAGGCGTACTCATGAATATTGACTTTTGCCTAACTTTGGAAAGATTTTTCCTGACTTCTATATGCTATTTAACTGGATATTGCCTAGAAATACATATAACTTGGTCAGCTGGAGAATGCTTGAGGTTTTTGTGGATACTTGAATTTATTTTGATTAATTAGAAATACTTTTTTCTGAAAAAAAATTTTAAAGCATGTTAGTTTACTCTTCTGTTGTATTAAATATATGAATTGCATGATTGAATTTCTTATAATGCCTCAATGTGATTATTTTGGAGGGCACAAAAATTTGGCTTACTTGGCTAGATATAAGAATATAATCCTGGAATTGGCCTTTTCCCCTAAGTCCCAGTATGAAGCTGTTTTCTTAGGATTTCTTTCTTTTGAAAATCATGTTTCCTTTTTTCTTGGCCTCATGCTAGTTAATTGACATTTTATTCATTGAATTTTTGTTGTAATGTTGCTATAATTTCTGTTTCAGATTATTCTGGTTTTGGCTCCAAGCTGCTCACATTATTTAAAAGTGCTACTTTATATATTTACTTAAATGCCTACTTCATTATAGATACTTTGCTAGGTGCACACTAACTGTATAATCACAAACTGAGGCACAAGGTCTGAAGCTAAGGGAGTGCTTCTGTGAAAGCAAAAAGGGCTGACCTGGACTTAAAGGAGTGACCTTTAAGCAGAGCTAGAAAGGATGACTGGTAGACTGTTAAAGTGCGGAGTACAGGTCAGGTACGGGATTCAGGTTAGCAGATGCTGCTTATACAATGATGCCATGGCAGAAGGAAGTGCAGTACAACTAATGAAAGAAAGAAATAGTGCACTGCAGTGATGGGAATCAAAGAGGAGACAGTACAGACTCAGGAGGGGGCCTCATTCACTCAGGACCTAAGAGCAATGGGAACCCCCTGAAGATTTTTGATTAGGAGACTACTGAAGAACAGATTCATATTTTGAAAAGAATACTTGTCTAATATGTGTGTTCCTGAATAGACTGTAGGCTCCTCAAGTAGAAGGAGGAGCTGTTGATCTCATCAAGTGCAATACAAGTAGGTTTTCAACAAATAGTAAATGTCACTATTTAATAGCTCAGTGTCTGGCACATGGTAAGTACTCATAATGTTGGTTTTGGTTTTCATTGATTTAGATTGGCCTTTGATATGGACAGTGGCTGCTGTGGAGTTAGAGGTTTCATGAAGTAGTTCAATCCAACAGTATCCACTGAAGACCTGTGATATATTGGAAGAATCAGCAGCTAAATATATTAAAATTTCATCACTTTTTTTCTCGTATGCCCCAAAGATGTAGCAGAGCAGAAAAGTGATGGAGAATTCTGTTAATAAATCAGATTAGCCTACAGTGAGGTGAATAGGTGCTCCTGCTTCAGAGTATTCATTTTTTTCAATTAGACTTTGGTGCCTGGTAAGATTGCTTTTATAGAACCATTTCTTCTGGAGTTCTCAGGTAAAATTCCCTTTTCATAGTTTATTTGAAGTAATTTCGACCTTATTCCTCAGTTATATTAGTTTATTTTATATAAAGTGAGTTCCTTGTCATTTTTCATCCCAAAGACTAAAGATTGCTATTAGAAATATTTCTTCTGAACCTCTATAATCATTTTCATAGTATAGCTTTAATATTTTACTTTTTTCAAGTGTTTATACGTGATGTGTCTTTTCTTAAAATGTATAATATGTAGTTATATCACCAATGACCTGGCCATTTTTTCTTTCCTTTTTAATAGTAACCAAAACCACCATGTAGCACATAGTTGCTATTGTGCACATTAATAAAAAGTACCCCATCTGGGTGGACTAATTTACCAGAAAGGTCCCCTGCTTCTGATACCTTCTAAAGGGTGCCATCAGGGCCACTTTTCAGCTCCTGCTTGTGCCTTCACTGGGTGCCTGTAAGCCATGCAGAAACTGCACAGCTATACTTAGTGTTCCTAAATAGTAACTCAGTATAAGTTAGAGATATTGCTTATAATCAGCTAGATTATAGATAATCTTTTATAAACAAAGCAAACTATTTAAAAAGTCAGTTGTTCATTTATGTGTGTTAAATGTAACCTTCAGTTAAAACATAAATAATTGTATTTAACTTGTTTTCAGAACTTTGCTAAGATTGGAAATATGTGGGGAAGTTGTCTTTTAAGAAAATTTTTTTCAAATAGAGCTTAGATTCTTACTTTTTAATGTTCTCAGCTTTGAGTGCCTAGAAGTAAATTAAAAAAAAATACATTCATCTGCCTACTTAACTTTTTACTATGGAACTTTAAAAAAAATATTTATTAATTTGAGAGAGAGAATGAGAGAGAGCACGGTGGTGGCGGGGGCAAAGGGTGAGGGAGAGAGAGAGAGAGTCTTAAGCAGACTCTATGCTGAGCTTGGAGCCTGATGCGGGGCTTGATCTCAGGGTCCTGGAATCCAGCTCAGTGTTGGGCTTTCACTCGGGCTGGCGTCTGCTTGAGATTCTTTCGCTCCGT
Organism: Neomonachus schauinslandi; assembly: GCF_002201575.2. Classification (NCBI taxonomy): domain Eukaryota; kingdom Metazoa; phylum Chordata; class Mammalia; order Carnivora; family Phocidae; genus Neomonachus; species Neomonachus schauinslandi. The sequence goes on from NC_058406.1 coordinate 44,579,802, forward strand.
CTCCTTTTGCCCGTCCCCCTGGGTGCGCATGCGTACTCTCTTTCTCTAAAATAAATCTTAAAAAAAAATCAAAACAAGTCTCTGTAGTATAATAGGTCAGTTTGTCTCTTGATTTACTATTAATCTATAGCTTCCCTTCCCCCTTTACTTTTCTCACACATTTTATTTGTTGAAGAAAGGGTCGTTTGACCACTTTCTGCATTTTGCTGATTAAATCTCTTGTGGTATCATTTAGGCTTAACAAGAATATTTTTAACTTATGTTTAAATATGATACCTGATCTCTATAGACTGTAAAACATTTTTTTGTTTAAATGGAGAAATGAATGCTTAGTTGTTGAAGAATAAAGGATTCCAAAGGTTTTGTAAACATGAAAGGGAGGATCTGAAGAAAAGTCCATAAGCCTCAGAAAGCAGAGAATTTATTAAAGCTGTGTTTATAGCTCTGTGATTGTTTTGATAACATAATTTGTTGCCATGTTAAGATATTATAAAACATTGGAATATAAAATTGTAGCAATAATAGACTAGCTTGATTTTTTTAAAAACTAACATTTTTTATTTTTCATTTACAAAAAAGATACCAGGTGATCAGCACTCCAACAGATTTTTTTATGGTAATGGAATATGTGTCTGGTGGTGAATTATTTGACTACATCTGTAAACATGGCCGGGTGAGTAACTTACTATCTAGTACAATAAGCCCCTAAGCTAAAAAAGAGGGTAGTAGGAAATAGTAAACCACAAAGATATCTTCAAAGTCAGGGTTGCTTCTGTAATAAAGCCCAATAAAAGATACAGAATATTAGACATCTTTTCTTTCTTAAAAAATACACATTTCAAGGGGCGCCTGGTAGTCTCAGTTGGTAGAGCATGCGACTCTTGATCTTGTGGTTGTAAGTTTGAGCCCCACATTGGGTGTAGAGATTGTTTAAAAATAAAATCTTTAAAAAAATATACCTTTTGGGGCACCTGGGTCCCTCATTCGGTTAAGCGTCTGCCTTCGGCTCAGGTCATAATCCCAGGGTCCTGGGATGGAGCCCTGTGTTGGGTTTCCTGCTCAGAGGGGAGGCTGCTTTTCCCCCTCCCCCTGCCCCTGCTCTCTTGCACTGTCTCTCAAATAAATAAATAAAATCTTAAAAAAAAAAAAAAAACCTTTTAAAATACTGATTTTAGGGAACATGTTCCACTTAATTGCCAACATAATGTCAGTGCTTTTCAGAGTGAAAAATCTGTTCCGTAACATTATGTTGAAGCTTCAAGGATTTCCTTTTCTTAGCACTTTCACATAAATTCTGTTTTACATTATGTTTTACTTGATTGCCTAAAACATGGTGCACATTTAGTAATATTAATTGAAAATTAAATCTTACTGCCTAGCAGCAAAGAAGAGCCTTGTTAATTTACATGTTGAACTCTAATGCAAGTTTTTGGTTTGTTTGTCTGATTTGTTGAGAATTCTAGCCTGATTCTAATTAGCTTGCTCAGTTACATTTGGGCTGATTATGAAACTAAAACTCTTGCTGTGTACATGTCCCAAATATTCTTAGTGCAGCTTCTTTTATACTTGCTAGGTTGAAGAGGTGGAAGCAAGGCGGCTCTTTCAGCAGATTCTATCAGCTGTGGATTACTGTCATAGGCATATGGTGGTTCATCGAGACCTGAAACCAGAGAATGTGCTGTTGGATGCTCACATGAATGCCAAGATAGCTGACTTTGGTATGTAACTCCAAGGTTGTTCAGAAATGTACTAGTTGCCTTTTAAAGTGTGTCGGTAGCAACTGTTAAAGAAATATGAACTTGCAGTTTCAACTTCACAAATCCTATACCTTGAAAAAAGGGATTAATGCTTGTTCTATTCATTTAAACACAATTTTAAAAATGCACATGCTTCTAGAGAAGTTTAGAGGGCCAGTTTCAAGGTAAATCCATTTAATCTGCATTTCCTCCTAAAGGAAAACTTAACTGTCTTTTTTTTTTTTTTTTGGGGGGGGGTCACAAACTCCTTTGAAAATCTAATGAAAAATGTGGGCACTTCCCTTGATGAATGCACTTAAAGAGAAATACATGAAAATTGCATGCAATTTTGAAGATTTACAGTCTTTCTCATTTGATCAAGGGTGGATTTCAGGGTAGAATCTAACCACTTGCTAAAAAGAATAGGAGTTTTTGTCAGGAGTAAAACAAAGAAACAAAAAACAAAATTTAAATCTAAATGCACCAAACACTTTCTGGGGTAAACATACCTGGAAAGAGTACCATAGTAGGGTGTTTGGCAAAAGGATTAGGAAGTGAGAGGTTATAGAAAGAGAGATGGAAATGCCTGTACCTTGTCTTTAATCTAAAAACTAGGAAACTAGTTTCCCTATTTCTCTTCCTTCTCTAAATCGCAAAACTCCTTAGTATGATAGTTCAACTAGATTTTTGGTTCTGTAGATTATTTTTTCTTTTTTTTTTTTTTTAAAGATTTTATTTATTTATATGACAGAGAGAGACAGCAAGAACAGGAACACAAGCAGGGGGAGTGGGAGAGGGAGAAGCAGGCTTCCCGCGGAGCAGGGAGCCCGATGTGGGACTCGATCCCAGGACCCTGGGATCATGACCTGAGCCGAAGGCAGACGCTTAACGACTGAGCCACCCAGGCACCCTGTAGATTATTTTTTCTATGTTGAATTAAAGCTTTCCAAATTAAAAGCTTTTGGAACATAATCTTTATAAATTGGAGCCTGATTTCTACTTAGAGATTTTTTTTTTTTTTTAAAGATTTTATTTATTTATTTGACAGAGAGAGACACAGTGAGAGAGGGAACACAAGCAGGGGGAGTGGGAGAGGGAGAAGCAGGCTTCCCACCGAGCAGGAAGCCCGATGTGGGGCTCGATCCCAGGACCCTGAGATCATGACCTGAGCCGAAGGCAGACGCTTAACGGCTGAGCCACTCAGGCGCCCCAATACTTAGAGATTTTTTTAAAAGGCTTTGAAAGCACAGGATAAAAAGTAATGGTCTCTATTTCATTCTTTCAACTGTAGAAATGGGTAAATAATATTTTGATGCTTTTATGTTTGGAAAAGTTCATACAATTTAGAATAACCTCGTATTTGTGAAGTGAATCAACATTTTCAAAAAAGATTTATTTATTTTAGAGCATGGGGGTGGGGGAAGGGCAGGGAAGAGGGGGAGAGAGAGAATCCCAAGCAGACTCCACGCTGAGCATGGAGCCCAACACGGGGCTCGATCCCAGGACCCTGAGATCATGACCTGAGCCGAAACCAAGAGTCAGGATGCTCAGCCAACAGCCACCCAGGCGTCCCAAGTGAAGGAATTTAATTCCAATCATACACGATGTGCTTTATCTTTTTTGTTAGAGTGTAAGTGCTCTGAAATGGTCTTCTAGTTTCTCAAGTGCTTTCTACTGTTTTAAAATAATTACAAAATATGATATATAGAACATTGAAGACTTGACATTTTTCTTCATGCATTTATCTACTTTTAAAAATATCTAGCACAAAGTAAATATTGCTCTTATTTTCAGGATTGTCTAATATGATGTCAGATGGTGAATTTCTGAGAACTAGTTGTGGATCTCCAAATTATGCAGCACCTGAAGTCATCTCAGGCAGGTAATAATAGATCAGTGGAGAGTAAGCTCTTTATAATCTTTTGTTCATTCTAATAACATTTAATTAAAATATATTCTATTCAGAGGATGAGATTGTTAACATAATAGGAACAAATTGTCCCTTTAATTTTTCCATTATTGAAGAGAGAATAGTTATATGAAACAATTTTTTTAAACATTTGGTTTAGATTTTGTTATGAGTATATTTAAAGAGTTCTTCCATTAAAAAAATGACTGAAACAAATCTTGATTTTCTTCATTTTGGAAAAGTACAGATAAGAGAAAGCATTTGTTAAATTCAAGCTAGTGTCGTTATTTTCTTACCAGACATAGTACTTAAATAATAATTTACATATTCTTTTATAAGATACTATATAGAGTATTATTTTATGTTTTGTCTTTAGAAGAATGAGGGTTTTCAGGGACAGTTCATGAAATTAAACTGTATAAGTAGAGATTGGAACTTACTCATTGGTATATTCAAAAAATGTTTATACAGATTGCAGTGGTAAACCAAAGATTTTTTTTATAGTGACCAATGTCTGATTTAAAAAGTTAACAGAATTCTCTGAGAGAAAATAAAGAAAAGGTATTATTGCAAGGAGCAGGTATAGGAGTTTGGATAAGCACAGCAAATGATATAAATGATGGACAGTAATTTTTTGAAATGGATTGTATTCTTTTAATTGGAATTGTAGAGATTCACTTTGTTACCTCAGACCCAGGTTTGAGTTTGTCAGTGGGGTATCAGAGGCATTTTAATACTGCAGAAAGGTCAGAGAAAAAAAGAATAATATTCCAGGGATAGGTTATGTGGAGCAAAGCTAATCTTAGTCCCATGAGCTAACCTAACAAGTGATTAGAATGAAAGTCACACTCAGGATAATGTGATACAGGACAAATAGTGTCAAAGAGATTGCGGCAGGACTAGTTTGGCACTTTAATGTTTCAAATACTCTTTAAAATAGGCATGTCAGGGATAAAAATTCAATTTTATATGCATTTTTTTTCTTGTAGTTTTGTGGTAAAAGGATTTAGCCTAAACACTATAGTATTATTTTTTCAAGTTTATGGTCATTTACTTTGATGTTTCCATAAAAAAAAAAAAATCAACCATAGTAAGTTTTATATTTTTTAATTAGCCAATTAGTAGGTTCAGTGAGTTTGTGACAAATAAAGAAAAGTACCACTTCCTCTTGGAAAACTTGAATAGTAATTGCTGAGACCGATTCTCTGTGGTGAACACGCATTGAGTGTTGGGGTGTGGCCATGGACTTCATTAAAGGCTTGCAAATCAGTATACACCAAGTCTATACCATGTGTATATAGAAGCAGGGTATACGTGGATGAGAAAAAGTGGCACTTGCATTTCAGGTTTGTGTTGTCATCTTTTTTCTTAGATTGTATGCAGGTCCTGAAGTTGATATTTGGAGCTGTGGTGTTATTTTGTATGCCCTTCTTTGTGGCACCCTCCCATTTGATGATGAGCATGTACCTACGTTATTTAAGAAGATCCGAGGGGGTGTTTTTTATATCCCAGAATATCTCAATCGTTCTGTTGCCACTCTCTTGATGCATATGCTGCAGGTTGACCCCCTGAAACGAGCGACCATCAAAGATATAAGGTGATTCTTCTTTTCATTACTGTTATGTACATTTTATAGTATTAATAGTACCACTAATTGAGTGCTTGCTTTATGTTAGACTCTGTAATAGTTACTGTATAGGAATTTTGCTTTCCTTTTTACACAAACCTGATCATGTCACTCATCTTTTAAATATTTCAGGTTGTTTCCCATACTTTTTACTTGAGGTAGCAAATCCTCTGAGGCCCTTCCTAATGAGGCTCCATTTCCTACTTCTGAGGTCTCACTCCTGCACTCACCACTGCACCCATTGGTACCAGTGCTTCAGCTACACTCAGCTTTTCCTTCTTCCTCAAACATAGCATATATTTTATGCCTTCATGTTCTAATTGATATTACTGCCTCTGATGCCATTTCTGACTTTTTTGACCTGACAGATTTCTGTTCATCCTTTAAAGTTCTGCTTACATAGGACCTCCTTTGTGAAATCAATTTGGATTCCCCTAGGCAATGTTAATTGCTTCCACTTTCGTGATTTCCACATTTGGTTTATGGTTTTATTTTTTCATTATCATTTCATATGTAGCTATTATTACTCCGTGCGTGTTTCACCAGTCCTAAATTGTAACTCCGTAAGGGTAGAGAGAGTGTCTTGCTCACCTTAGTACACACAATGCTAGATGGCCCACAAATGTAGTATATGTTGAGAAACTATTTGAATAAATTTTATACATAATACAGACTGAGTTTTATGTATTTTACATATGGTTGATGAAATAAAGCATTAAAAGTTTTGTTAAGATTTTGAATCCAAAAATAGCTGCTAGCACTGTGAAGGATTTCTTGTTATGTGAGAAACTTTGGAACTTGCAGTGGCTGGTGTTACTGTGAATATGACCTTTATATAGCACACACAAGCCACAATAATTCATTGCCTTCTACTCTTATCAGGTTATGTTTCTTAGAGGGTTTTTGTTCTTACCTAACATTTCATCAGTTATTCATTTACAAACACATTCTTTTGCCATCTTTCCAGAATCTCTCCTCTTATCTTCATAAGCCAGAATGGCTGTTTAGAGACCTATGACTCCTGGAATGTTTAAACGATGACATGGTTTTTTATGCGATTGCTGCCAAACTCTTAGACTGCAAGAAGGGGCTGATTCTTTTTGCATTTGTACACTGTTTTCTTCTCCCAGCCTTTCTTAAGCGCTACAGGCCTCATGCATAAAATAAATGTGTAATTTTAAGTTAGTACCAACTTTAGTTATGGAAATGCACTTAGCAGGAAAAAAACCTTTTGTGTTCACAGTACTTTTTTTTTCTTCTTCTTTTTTTTAATAAATAAGTTCTACACCCAACATGGGGCTTGAACTCACAACCCCGAGGTCAAGAGTCACATGTTCTACTGACCTAGCCAGCTAGGTGCCTCAGTCACTTAATTGGCTTTTCCTTAGAAAGAAAATTAGATATGCTTCCTGTGAGTTATTCATTCTTTTTTTTTTTTAAAGATTTATTTATTCATTTGAGAGAGCGAGAATGAGAGAGAGTACATGAGAGGGGGGAGGGTCAGAGGGAGAAGCAGGCTCCTTGCTGAGCAGGGAGTCCGATGCGGGACTCGATCCCGGGACTCCAGGATCATGACCTGAGCCGAAGGCAGTTGCTTAACCAACTGAGCCACCCAGGCGCCCGAGTTATTCATTCTATAATTGGAAGCCTGCATCTCCCTCTCCCTTCACCCATTTTGCCCAACCCCCCCCCCCCGGCCGCCATTGGTTCTCTATAGGTCTAACGCTGCTTTTTGTTTATTACTTTATTCATATCATTTTTTAGATTCCACCTATGAGTGAAATCATATGGTATTTATTTTCCCAAATTTATTTTACTTAGCACAGTACCCTCTAGGTCCATTCATTTTGTTGCAAATAGCACAATCTCATCTTTTCTTAAGGCTACACAGTACTCCATTGTATATGTGTACCACATGTTCCTTACCATTTGTCTGTTGATAGACACTTAGGTTGCTTACATATCTTAGCTATTGTAAATAATGCTGCAATAAACATAGGAGTGCTTATATATTTTTGAATTAGTGTTTTTGTTTTCCTCTGGGTAAATAACCAGTAGTGGAATTATTGGATCATATGGTATTTCTTTTTTAAATTTTTTGAGGAACTTCCATACTTTTTTTTCACAGTGACTATACCAATTTACATGCCCACTAGCAGTGTGGGATTCCTTTTTCTCTGCATCCTTGTCAACACTATTATTTCTTGTCTTTTTTATTTTAGCCACTCTGACTGGTATAACATGATATCTTATTGTGGTTTTTTTTTTTTTTTTTTTTTTTTTTTTTTTTTTTATATGACAGAGATAGACACAGCGAGAGAGGGAACACAAGCAGGGGGAGTGGAGGAGGGAGAAGCAGGCTTCCTGCGGAGCAGGGAGCCCGATGCGGGGCTCGATCCCAGGACCCTGGGATCATGACCTAAGCCGAAGGCAGACGCTTAACCATCTGAGCCACCCAGGCGCCCCCTTATTGTGGTTTTGATTTGCATTTCCCTGATTACAGATGTTGAGCATCTTTTCACATGTCTGTTGGCTATCTGTATGTCTTCTTTGGAAAAATGTCTATTCAGGTCCTCTGCCTGTTTTTTAATTGTTTTTTTGTTTTGTTTTTTTGTTGTTGAGTTGTGTAAATTCTTTATATATTTTGAACATTAACCCCTTATTGGATATATAATTTGCAAGTATCTTCTCCCATTTAGTAGGGTGTCTTTTTGTTTTGTTGATGGTTTCCTTCACTGTGCAAAAGCTTTTTATTTGATGTAGTCCTGATAGTTTATTTTTGCTTTTGTTCCGTTGCCTTAGGAGACATATTTAGAAAAATGTTATTACGGCTGGTGTGAGAGATATTACTGCCTGTGTTTTTCCTAGGAATTTTATGGTTTCAAATCTCATATTTAGGTCTTTAATCTTTGAGTTTATTTTTGTGTATGATGTTAGAAAATGGTCCAATTTCATTCTTTTACATATAGCTGTCCAGTTTTCCCAGCACCATTTATTGAAGAGACTATCTTTTCTTCATTGTATAATTCTTGCCTTCTTTGTCACAGATTAATTGACCATATAAACATAGGTTTATTTCTGGGCTTTCTATTCTGTTCTGTTTGTGTGTCTATTTTTGTGCCAGTACCACTGTTTTAATTATTTTAGCTTTATATTATATCTTGAAATCTGGGATTTTGATACTTCCAGCTTTATTTTTCTTTCTCAAGATTGCTTTGGCTATTTGAGGTCTTTTATAGTTCCATACAAATTTCAGGATTGTTTGTTCTAGTTCTGTGAAAAATGCTGTTAGTATTTTGATAAGGATTGCATGGAATCTGTAGATAGCTTTGGGTAGTATGGACATTTTAACAATACTAATTCTTCCAATCCATGAGCATAGTGTTTCACTTCCTTGGTCAAATTTATTCCTAGGTATTTTATCATTTCTGGTGCAGTTGTAAATGGAATTGTTTTCTTAATTTCTCTTTCTAGTACTTTGTTATTAGTGTATAGAAATGCTACTGACTTCTAGGTATCCTGCAGTTTCACTGAATTTATTCTAGTAGTTTTTTGGTGGAGCCTTTAGGATTTTTTATGTATAATGTCATGTCATCTGCAAATAGTGACAGTTTAACAGCTTCTTTACCAGTATGGTTGCCTTTTATTTCTTTTTCTTGTCTGATTGCTGTAGTTAAGACTTCCAGGACCATATTGAATAAAAGTGGTGAGGGTGGATGTCCTTGTCTTGTTCCTGATCTTAGGGGAAAAGCTCTCGGTTTTTCACCATTGAGTATGATGTTAGCTGCAGGTTTTTCATATATGGCTTTTATTATGTTGAGATATGTTCCCTCTAAACCCACTTTGTTGAGAGTTTTATCATGAATGGATGTTGAATTTCGTCAAATGCTTTTTCTGCATCTGTGAGAGGATCATATGATTTTTATTCTTTGTTTTGTTGTGGTATATTATGTTGATTCATTTGCAAATATTGAACCATCCTTGCATCTCCCTGAATAAATCCCACTTGATTGTGGTGAATGATACTTTTAATGTGTTGTTGAATGTGGTTTGCTAATATTTTGTGAGGATTTTTGCATCTTTGTTCATCCAGGGATATTGGCTGCTAGTTTTCTGTTTTTGTGGTGTCTTTGTCTGGTTTTGATATCAGAGTAATACTAGCTTTATAGAATGTATTTGGAAGCTTTCCTTCCTTATCTATTTTTTGGAATAGTTTGAGGAGAATAGGTGTTTGGTAGAATTCAACTGTGACTCCATATCATCCTGGACTTTTATTTTTTGGTTATTGATTCAGTTTTGTATGCTAATTTGGTCTGTTTAGATTTTCTATTTCTTCCTGATTTAGTTTTGAAAGATTGAATCTTTCTAGGAATTTATCCATTTCTTCTAGATTGTCTAGTTTGTTGGCATATAATTTTGGTAATATTTTCTTATAGTCCTTTGTATTTCTGTGGTGTTGATACCTCTCCTCTTTTGTTTCTGATTTTGATTCCTTTCTCTTTTTTCCGTGATCAGTCTGGCTAAGGGTTTATCAATTTTGTTTATCTTTTCAAAGAACTGGCTCTTGATTTTATTGATCTTTTTATTTTTTACTTAAGAATTTTTTTTTTAATTTAAGTAATCTCTACACCCCTTGTGAGGCTTGATCTCAGTAACCCCCAAGATCGAGTCACATGCTCTTCTTACTAGGCAAGCTAGGTGCCCCTTACTGATTTTTTTCTATTGTTTTTAAATTTTTATGTCATTTATTTCTGCTTTGATCTTTATTATTTTCTTCAACTCACCTTGGACTTTGTTCTTCTTTTTCTAGTTCCTGTATGTGCAAATGTAGGTTATTTGAGCTTTTTATTATTTCTTGAGGTAGGGCTGTATTGTTGTATATTTCCCTCTTAGAACTGCTCTTGCTGCATCTCAAAGATGTTGGATTATTGTGTTTTCATTTTCATGTGTCTCCATAACTCATTTAAGTCATTTAGTCTTAAGTACCGAAATTGAGTACCAATGGTAATAGTGATAGAAAGACTTAATTTCTGATGGCTGTGTAGTAACCCGTGGGAAATGAACTGATTTTGACTTAGGTGAACCCTCATAAACATTCTGGTTACTGCTTATCTTCATAGAGTTAATTCAGAAACTGGCTCCTGAAAACAAAAGCTGAGTATGACTTCTTAATTGGCAATTTTCTTATGGTAAAGAATTATGGTCCTTTGTGTAAATGAATGAATTAGAAATAAAAATTTAGATTATTTCCCTATTTATCATTTTTTATTTTTTTTATTTTTAAAGATTTTATTTATTTATCTGACAGAGAGATAGAGGGATAACACAAGCAGGCAGAGCAGCAGGTAGAGGGAGAGGGAGAACAGGCTTCCCGCGGAGCAGGGAGCCCATTGTGGGGCTCGATCCCAGGACCCTAGGATCATGACCTGAGCCAAAGGCAGATGCTTAACCATCTGAGCCACCCAGGTGCCCCGCTATTTATCATTTCTTAAACATTTATTTATATTATTGATATAATTCACATACCGTAATTTGTCCCTTTAAATTGTATAATTCAGTGGTTTTTAGTATATTCACAAAGTTGTACAGTCATCACCATTTTCTGATTCCCTTAAAGAAACTCTATGCGCATTAGCAGTCATTACCCATTTCCCCCTCCTTTTATCCCTTGGAAGCCAGTAATCTACTTTCTGCCTTTATGGATTTGCTTATTCTGGAAATTTCATATAAATGGAATCCTATAGCATGTAGCCTTTTGAGTCTGGCTACTTGCACACAGCATAATGTTTTCAGGGTTCATTCATGGTGTAGCATGTATAGTACTTCATTCCTTTATTCTTTAAAAATACTCCATTGTACAGATATATGGCATTTTGTTTATCCGTCCATCATTTAATGGATACTTGAGTTGTTTCCACTTTTGGGCTCTTAAGAATAATGTTGCTTTGAACATTCATGTACAAGTTTTTTATGGCCATATGTTTCCATTTCTTTTGGGCGTATGTCTTGAGTTTGTAATTCTTGTTGCTGTTCCTTTTGTTAGTGATTTTACTAAACTAATTCCACGGATTTTGTACTCTTTGTCATGGTTGGCCACTGAAATCTCTGATTAGTTAGCTTAATGGTCATCTTATTATTAGAGCTTTCCTTAAATGCCTTAATATAATAAGTCTCCCAGCCTTTGCTGAGTGACTGTGTGTGCATGTTGGAGTATGTCTTCGTTGCTCCGAAGAGAAGCTTATAACTGATTTAGTCTTCACTCCACATTAGCAGAGAGCCTCAAAGTCAGCCAGTGATTAGAAGTGAGGATCTTCTTGGGCAGGCACACAGCCCTGCATATGTGCATGGCCTTCTTGAGTCCCAGGAATATATCAAGAGTATTTCAAAGACCTCAGTGGAACTCCTATTCCCGAACTTTTCATTTTAAGGTTTTTGGTTAGCTTCTTGTTTGCTCCAACTCTTACTGCCTCTTTAGGCAGCTGGGATGTCACTGTTGCCATTGGTTGTTTTGACAAATGTCCTGGGGAGAAGGCTATTTGCAGTGAGGGAACTCTGAATCAGGTCAGAAAAAGACAAGGCCTGCCAAATGGAGATTTCCAGGGAACTTCCAGACTTGTCAAATAATGACAGTTCTCTGAGGATAGGACTTTTGGAGAATTCTGAACCTATTCTGCTCTAATTCTAAACCTATCTCCCCCTTAGTGGTTGCTAGGCTGCTGGTTTTCTGGGCTACCATGATTGTGCGACTGTTGGTCTTGTGAGACTGTTGGTTTTCAAGGCTACCATAGAAATGGGGAAAGGGAGATGGATATAGGGCAACTTAAAATGTCTCAGATCTCACTGTTGTTACTGAGATCAGCTCTTTTCTTGAGTAAATACTTCTCAGAATGTTGCAGGCTTTTGATTAATTTCCAGGGTTCTGGAAAAGTTGATTTTGGTGATTTTTGCTAGTAGTCTGAATGCTTTTATGGAAGAGTGAATTTTTGGAGTTCATTCAGAAGTGCTCAGCTTCCCTATTTGTCATTAATATTTTTAAAATGTTAGATATATAGTGTCTTCTGTTTCTGTTGAAAAAGTAATATATCACATTTTTATTACTAAGCCTTCGGTGCCTAGTATGATACAGGAAATAAACACATTAATGAATTAATGTTAGTTTTCATATTTTATGTATACGTCATTTATTTATTCTGCATTTACTTGTGTTGGGTAGTGGAATACAGCTAAGTAAGGCATGGTCCCTGTTTCAAGGAGCTCTGAGTTTGGTGGGTAAGATTAAGAAAAAAATCAACACCTGTAAGAAAGTGTGAGTGTTACAATAGAAAGATCTACTAGAAGCTGTAGAAGATTCATCTTTGTATCCTCCTCAGGGCCTGGCACACCATAATTTCTCACTTGGACTATTTCACCAGTATCATCAACATCATCATTTTTGTCTTTTCAGTTTCCATATCACAAGCAGGATGATCTTTACGGAATGCAAATTAGATCATGTCACCCCTGTCTCTGTAAAGTCTTTCAGTGATTTTCATCAAGCATAGATTCTAGTCCCAGAATCTTTCTTCTAGCCTATAGCTCTCCAAAATATTTGATAGCTTTTGCCCCTCCAACCTGTAACTCCTCCTTTCATGATAGTGGCCTCAGTCCCGTTCCTGGAATATGGCACAATTTGTTCTTGTCTGTCTTCACATACATTGTTTTTTGTGCTGGGAATACCTGTTTCCTAGCTCTTTGCTCCCACCTGACTTCTAATCAGTCTGATATCTGCTTAAATATTACTTAGTGCTTCCCTAACTACATGGCTGTCATTCTGATTTATATATTCTTATTTTACCCTGTTTTCTTCTTATAATCTTTATCACAGGATTTTCATATTTGTATATTTGAAACTATATATTTATTTTTGTGAATATTTGTTTTATCTGTATTTAGTTTAGGATATAATCTCTGTGAGGAGGAGTGTCTTTTTGCCACAGTATACCCTTAGTTAATATTCATAAGTGAGACAATCAGTCAATAGAAAGCATTCAAGCAAAATATATATTGATCTGAATTTAGCTTAGAGGGTGCCCAGTTCTACCATGTAGCAATGCTTGTGCAGTCTCGAAGGAATAGTACATGTTAGATGAAAAGGGGTGGGATGTTCTTGGATGGCAATAGTAACATCATGTGCAAAGGCCCAGAAGCGTGAGAAAATAAGATTTAGGCGACTGATTGTCAAACTTTTTGGTTTTAGTACTTCTTTACAGTCTTAAAATTGAGGATTCCAAAGAGTTGTGGGTTGGTTTTTTTTTAAAGATTTTATTTATTCGAGACATAGAGATAGAGAGCATAAGCAATGGGAGAGACAGAGGGAGAGGGAGAAGCAAGCTCCCCACTGAGCCAGGAGCCCGATGTGGGGCTCGATCCCAGGACCCTGGGATCATGACCTGAGCCGAAAGCAGATGCTTAACCATTTGAGCCACCCAGGCGCCCTAAGAATTGTGTTTTTTAATGATGGTTATATCAATATTTATCATATAAGAAATTAAAACTGAGAAACTTAAAAAAAAACACTCAATTCACTTCAAAATAGCAGTAAAGCTACTACATGTTAATCTAAATAACATATCTTTTATGAAAAATAACCCAAAAAATGGTAACGAGAGTGGTATTATTTTACATTTTCAAATTCTCTTAAGTGTTGGGCTTACTCAGAGACAGCAGCTAGGTTCTTAGTCTACTTCTTCATTCAGTCTGTTGCAATATGTTGTATTAGTTGCAATCTATGAGGAAAAGCTGACCCCACTCAAATAAGTGATTGGAAAAGGAGGAACATTTTAACAGTCTTTCAGATAGTTGTGGATATTCTTCTTTGATATTAAGCCAAAGCTTAACTTGTTAGTTACAGTATCAAATGAGAAAACATCTCGGTGTACTTTTGTACTTTATTACATTAAAATACATTGGTCTTTTTTGTGTTTTGTGGATATTTTACCCGTGTATGATTCTGTAACATCATGCATTGGTCATTTTGAAAATAACCGGGTTATTGAGTTAAAAAGATTTTCCAATTGGTGACATGTTCATTATAAAGTATTAGAAATCATGTTCATTGTTATCATTATAAAGTTATTAGAGAATCTTTAAGTAGTAGGAAGCTGTCAAACTCATGGAGGCAGGTACAAATTATATAGAATTCTAAAACTTCGCTTGAAAGGTTGAACTTTATCACTGGCAAAAAAATACTGCCAGTTGTTTAGTGACAGGCTCATTTTACTAATTTTTCAGAAAATGTCAGCCAAATACCCAAGTCTGAATAATCATAGTTATTCAAGGGTGGGGGTTAATTAACTTATCCAGGGTCACATAGAGAACAGGTCTTTCTGATTCTGTTATATTTTATTGCCCCATGTCTAAATTATTTGGGACTTGCCAAAGCATGTTCTTACAATAGTGTATTGTGGTATTTTTCCTAGAGAGCATGAATGGTTTAAACAAGATTTGCCCAGTTACTTATTTCCTGAAGACCCCTCCTATGATGCTAACGTCATTGATGATGAGGCTGTGAAAGAAGTGTGTGAAAAATTTGAGTGTACAGAATCAGAAGTAATGAACAGTTTATATAGTGGTGACCCTCAAGACCAGCTTGCAGTGGCTTATCATCTTATCATTGACAATCGGAGAATAATGAACCAAGCCAGTGAGTTCTACCTCGCCTCTAGTCCCCCAACTGGTTCTTTTATGGATGATAGTACCATGCATATTCCCCCAGGCCTGAAACCTCATCCAGAAAGGATGCCACCTCTTATAGCAGACAGCCCTAAAGCAAGATGTCCGTTGGATGCACTGAATACAACTAAGCCCAAATCTTTAGCTGTGAAAAAAGCCAAATGGCATCTTGGAATCAGAAGTCAAAGCAAACCGTATGACATTATGGCTGAAGTCTACCGAGCTATGAAGCAGCTGGATTTTGAATGGAAGGTAGGAAATTGTATATTAAGATCATTTGTAAAAGTTTGCTTTTTTGTTTTTTTGTATAGTAAGCTGCTCTGATCTACTGAGTTGAGTACTTAGGTCAATTAAAAAGTTGTTTTTGATTTAGATACAAATTTAGTGGTCTTGATGCTTCTGAATGATAAACCCCATTTTTCCATTAATATACCAGGTGCATTCAATACTAAACAAAGTTCTGAAAGCATGAAGAGTTGTTGATGCTGAGGACCTACAATATTTTTTATTTAGAGACTAGCATTCTTGGCCAAGAAACAAAGTAATCAACCTGAAATCACCTGAGAAAATAGTCCACCTATTTCCACCTGCATCATAGCAATAAAAAGTCATGTGTCTTTGAAGATGCTATGTTTTTACTTTTCTTTCTTTTCTTTTTCCCACTAGCTATAACAGCTAGGGGTCAATACAAATGATACCATCAGGACATATTTATTCAATCAACAAATACCTTTCTGTAGATTAAGAAAATCTCTTTTATTTGGCCAGTGCTTTTAATCCTTGGTTATATGTATTTTTCTTACTCTTAGTCCCCAATTTTCTTTTTTTTTTTTTTTAAATAGTGCTCAAATTCATTGCAATTCTATTTGAGTATATGTGGGAGGAAAAGCATTTTTTTCATTTCAGATATCCTTTCATTCTTGTTCCTTTCTTGAGGACTATGAATGTATTTTTAAAGGAGGAATTTTTAAAAATGTTCAAATATACCCTATATATATTCATTTGACATGTTTGAAACATCTGTCATTTCCATTTTATTTGCACATGAAATGAATAAACAAGATAATAGTTCCTTAAAACCATTTAAAAACCAGATCCCCCTTTGCTTAAGCAATTTAGTTAAGAGAGACACTCATATCTTTAAAATTACATACAGAAAAGAATTTGGAACTCATTTGATAGATGTTTTGAAAACCCAGAATCATCTTTATCAGAGCTGCAGTTTTCTTCTCTTCAAAAGGCAAATAGTACTTCTTCACAGGATTATTGGGATACATAAATTTTGTGACAGTACCTGTTTATACTGCCTAATGCAAACCATTAACATGTTAGTTCTCTTTTATTCCTCCTACTCCATATTAATAGGTAAAGGTATTCAAGTTGAGGCTGGGTGACCGGAATTATTGTTGACATTTTAGAGCAGAGGCATAGCTAGAATGAAGGCTAGACTGTATATAATCTCTGAGTTCCCTTTAAATTTCTATTGATCTGCACAGACAATACTATTAGTGGAGATTAAATAAATACTAAACTGTCATGTAATATGAAAAGATCATTCAGGAATTCCTTCTCTACCCCACCTCTGTCCATTATTTCTTTTGATATTCTTTGCAATAAAATAAGGGAGATTGTGCAGTTTGTTTTTTTAACATTTTTCCTTAAAAAAGATTTCACATTTTAGGTAGTGAATGCATACCATCTTCGTGTAAGAAGAAAAAATCCAGTGACTGGCAATTATGTGAAAATGAGCTTACAACTTTACCTGGTTGACAATAGAAGCTATCTTTTGGACTTTAAAAGCATTGATGGTAAGGAAGCTATGCAGGCATGAGCTCTGAGAAGATAAAACTTGGCCCTAGTTGACAAGATGTTAAATCATCTCAAAGACATGGTGGGTAGGTCTTCTATACTGGTTTTTAAGTAATCTAGAGTTAATTAAAAATGCAAGTGAAATGAAAAGGATTGAAGATGTGGACTATCTCTAACCCAGCACCTCTCCAAAAGATGTGCCTCCTTGGCATAAAAAACTCACTTGAAGTGTTGGCTGTGGAGCAAAAGTAAGGAATAACAGGGAGGCAATTTTAAAATTGCCTGATGTTAAGTTCTTTGTCACATTTCTTCATTCATATTTTATTATTGTTAGGATTGTAATATCTAAACTTCTCCAGAAGTTCATATCAACTTCCCTCATCCTGGTTGGCCAAATGAACCTCTCCTTGTATTCAGGTTGGATTTTGATGCCCCAGCCATTCAGGAGACGAAGGAGTCAGGGAGGTGTGGGTTATGTCTAAGTATTTAGTGGGTACCAGAAGTCAAACTCTCATGAACCAAATATGCTTGTTCAGTTCAGAGGCCCAAGTGGGATAAAAACAGTAAACCAGGGGTCAGGTGCTGGATAGAACCAGAGAACTGAGGTTCAGAGTTAGGGAAGTTGTTTTCAATAGAACTGTTAAATTTTATTCTTGAGCTACCATTGGCTGTCATCAGAATTACCATCATCAGAATTACCTAGAATTCTTATTAAAATGCAGATTGTTGGGAACTACCCCCAGATCTACCAAGTCAGAATTTATTTCTAGAGGTGAGTCCTGGGAAACTGGAAATCTTTATTTTTAACAAGATTTTCCTCGCCCCATTCCCAGGCAATGTGTACTGAAGGTTCAGAACCACTGTATAATGGTAACTTTTATTTTTATTTTATGATATTTTTTGTTAATATGCTGCAAGAAAATAATCCTTCAGGGATCTGCTTTCTTCAAATGGGATATCAGTTTTGATTTCAAGGCTGATGCCAAATACTGTGTTGAGAAGGATTTAGGGGTGACATTTTGACTGTTAGTGTTGTGGTTGATGAGTGATGTCTGTTATGATTGTGGGAGGAAAGGGGTATTGCCACCCCTGCTCTTAAAACTCTGAAACATGACATCCGTGAAGTTGCCCTTGTTCAGATATGTTTACTCAGTTTTCTGAATGTAGCATCTTCATAGGACTTGGGCAAATATACCTTTCATATAAATTGCTCTTCTTTCATCCATTTCAGATGAGGTGGTGGAGCAGAGGTCGGGTTCTTCAACACCTCAGCGTTCCTGTTCTGCTGCTGGCTTACATAGACCAAGATCAAGTTTTGATTGTGTAACAGCGGAGAGCCATTCACTTCCTGGCTCTCTCCCTGGCTCTTTGACCGGAAGCACATTGTCTTCAGTTCCACCCCGCCTAGGCAGTCACACCATGGATTTTTTTGAAATGTGTGCCAGTCTGATCACTACTTTAGCCCATTGATGATGTTTCTCTAGTTTCTGTCTTTCTGTTATTACACTGTGAAAATCAGATAGATTCTTAAAATTATTATTTTACTTATGGATATCATATACTCTGGAATACTGATGGAGAGTCATGAATATTTCCAGGGGACACTCAGTGCCATTGAAATTACTGAAAAAAAAAAAGTCTGACATTTTATTTACCTGTAGACATCTGTAATTCTATTTTGCCTATGATAAATTCATAGAGGCAGTATCTTTAATTGGTGAACATTGATGAAGATTATTGTTACTTTAAAATTGTGAGTTCACTACAGATGATTAATACACCTTCACTGGTGAATCCTCTCATCACAGGGTGGTTTGGCAACACCTCTTTGCTTTACTATTTAATGTAGGTAAATCTACTTTATTTCCTAAAGTTCAGCAGGCATTAAGCTGTGTTTATGCACCCAGTTCACTTGCACAAGATAAAAAAAAATAATAATAATAACACAGCCATTAATAAGATGATATTTAAATGTTGAAGCCTTAGAGGCTGGCCCCCAAAATTTCAGAAGCCAAGTTCTAGTAGTTTTAGCTTTTGCAAATACTGCCTAGTGTTTAATAGAAGGGCTGTGGTCCTGAAACAGGTAACTGGTTTCCAGGTTCCTTAAAAACATCTTACAACCAGCTAGAGGTTTTATTTCGAGATTTCCTTGAATAACATTTATCTGAAGAGTTTTCAGTGTTCTACTCAGTATTGGAACATCTGGAATTGTAACAATTTTTGTGTTTTTCATAAACTTAACATTTTTTTAAAAACTTAACATCATTTTAAAATATGCCTTCAAAACTACCTTTCTCAAATTCTTTTTGGCTCTATTTATTTTTGTATTTTACCAAGCATGATAAAATAGTTAAATGAAACAAAGCAAAATATCAACGGTCCCTTAAAAGAGAACTCTTACCTTTGATTTAATGTATGTGGTGGTGGGGAGTGTGTGCGTATGTCACCCTGCATCCCACAATGCTAATTCCTCATCTAAAGTTCAAGTTTGTTATCACAGCCACCCCTCTCCCTCACCTTCCCACTACCATTTACTTTGTTGTTTAATCCTTGGTGGCTGATTGACTTAGCTTTTAAATCTTTTCTGGTTCCCTTTCTTTGTTCTATATCTTGGTTGCTAGCCATCCAGTTTGAAAACACTGTTTTGGCCTTAAGGGCTTTTGTGTATTTCCAAAGCTTGTTAGGCTGTGATCTTCACTGTTGAGGCTGTTAGGATAGGGAAGCCTTAAACCTTTAAAAAAAAAAAATCTCTCTTGAATAAATGTATGTGGTGTTTACATATATACATATATGTATTCACACACCAGTGCTTTTAAAGGAAAACCAAACAGTTTCTTTGTTTTGCTTTGTGCAGGTTTTTTTTTTTTTAAAGATTAAAAAGAAACCTGTATACAGCAGAGTAGATAATAGCTCACTGCTTATATTGTTTTAATGAAAGTATTTAATTTTTAAATTATGTGTAATTTATCTAATTTGTATTTATTAATGTTTAATATGTTGTAATTAACACTCTCATTCACCTGACTTACCCTAGAAAAGATTAAGCTCTTGGAAACAGGTTTCTCTTTGCCAAAAATAATGTTTTCTACCAAGAAGTGAATGAAAATCTTTGGCCAAGTTTCTCTTATGTTTATGGAAGATAAGCATATCTATCTTTAAGTAGTTTTGAGTCAGGAGTTTGCAGTGTGTCACATCATATTGGTTTATAGAACTTTTTAAAAATTGTGTTAAGTAACTTTTAAGTCTGACTTCTTAATATCAAAAGGAATCTTTGCCAATTTGGGAAAAAGGGTGGGTTTGCATTAAACTGTTTTAAGTTTAAACCTTTGAAAGATTGCCATCTAGTGGCACCAAAGGGTACTTTTTGTGATTGTTTTTTATAGGGATAAGCAGTCCGGCTGTGCATTATAGATAGGGCATAATTTTGACCTCTCCAAACGTGTAAATACCTCTTTTGGGAAAAACAGGGCCACCTCATAATATTTGCTTGACTATGATTGACCTTATAAATAGGAATTAATCTGATGATTCCTTATCCCCAATGACAAAATCCCTAACAATTTTGAAGGTGGAGAAATAGCAGCAAGGAATACAGTGGCATTTTAGCTTTGTTAGTCGAATAAATCAGATATTAAAAACTTATTCATAACAAAATTACTTTATATTGGTGATTATCATGTTTATTGAGAATTAAAAATATTATATACTGTTTTCTCATTCTTGCCAGTATTTGTGAATATCTACATTTTGATGGTTATCTGTTGAATTTTAGGAGAACCAGGGTTGCAGTTTTGGTTCTTGCATGCTTATGTTTTTAAAGCATAGCTACTCTGAATCTAGAAGGCATAGTAAATTGCTTTATACAGAGAAGATTTCAGGAGGCTCAGTCCAGCATAATAGGGGTTGGAACATTGTCATAGGAGGTTTTTGTTGCTAATGGGCAGAAAGAGGGAAAGAATCAATTGCTAAATTCACACATTTCAGTCTTGTAAGTTGGTTAATTGTGGATGTGGTATGTGGTTGTTAGATCTTGGGTGGGAAGAATTTCTTCAAGTTAAGATTTTGGAGGAGAGCTTCTATTACTAGGTTATAAAGACTTAGCTACATCATGGAAATGGACTCCATATGGTTCTATAATAGCATTTCCCACACTGTATCCCTGAGGTGCCCTGCTGAAAAACGAGTCCATTGAACAAGTTTGGAAAATGTTATATGCCATACTCCTGCTTGAGGATGACAATGAATATGAGCATTAAAGACTTTGAAAAGTCCTTCAGTGAAAAAAAGAAAACTTTAACCCTGCTTTGCCCAAATTAATTTAACTACTTTTAAGCTTAATATCCCATGGGAAAAGGCAAATTTGGAAAATACTATTTTAGGAAAATTATTGTCCCAGGTTGCTATAATTAGTTATATATGTAATACATATATTACATATATAATAATACATATGTAATTATATAATTATAATTAACATAGGAAAGAAGAGAATTAAGATACCTTTTCTCCTTATCAGTTGTTGGAGAAAATATGGTTCAGAATCAGAAAAATTTCATTTTAACTGTGGACATACTCATTTTGAGCAAATGCTGGACTAAACAGAATTTCGTATGGCCGTGATGTGTTTCATAGCACCTTGATTTTCTTAATCAGGTTGTGGTATTGTTTGGGAGCAAAATTTGTGTTTAATGGATAGCTGAAAAACCTTAAACCAGATTACTTGTAAAAAAGGCCTGAGAAACTAGTGACTAATGCTTATGGCTCTGCGGCTCTGTGGGCAATGAGCCTATGACATTGATTCTCACTTTCAAAATGTATAGTCAGTGATCATTTTCTAAGTACAGGACACCATACTTAGATCTAATTCCTGTAATCTTTAATGTAGGAACAGATAACATATTGAATAGGGAGGTAGGCAAACTATTTCAAGTCAGGTTTTTGTTTTGATCAACAAACTTTTGGCACACTTTTGTAACCTCAAGTGTTTGCACTCCTTAATATTAGCCGTCTATACTAGGAGCCTAAATTAATCGGAAGTACCAGTATTTCTCTGTCAGGGAACTGGCTATATGTTTTACAGACAATTCTCCATTTTCTGCAAATAGGGTTCCCATGACAGTTACGTAATTGTGGGCTTGCTTTTTCTTATTCTGTAGCCAGTTTGTACTCAGGGAACATAAATTGTTTTTTTTATATTAGAAGAGACATAATTGAGAAAATAATCATAGACAACTGTTACAGGTTTTTTGACTATTTGAATTTATCTCTAGCATCTATTAATGTGCAGTATACTGAGTTAATATAAGCACTGTACCTTCCATTTATAAAATATAAAAGCTTAGAATGTGCCTGCCACAGACACAGTATCTTTGTCTATTCATTGGTTAATAATTTAAATCCTGTTACTGGCTGTGAAATCCCAATATCTAAATGCTAACCATGTTCACAGTTTTGTCTGGTTTTGTTTTTAAAGAACTCCACCTTTTCAGTCTGGCATTTCTTTACCTGGTCATTCTGTCACTCTGTGACCTTTTAAATAGGGAAGGTAATTTATTTTAATAATAGTTCTCAGAGGCTCTATTAGAAATTCTGGATGAGGGATATGTGCAATTGGTTAGTAAGTCACACCTATGTTGGACCTCAGTTAGTAACCTCTAAAGTGGGAGAAATAGTCTAAAAGGCCTCCGAGGTACCTTTGAACTTTAAAGTTCTGTCTTTGCTTTTTTTGTATGATTTGTATTAGTGTTCACTTTTTATATATTTAGAGATTTTATACTAGTGTGAATGTTCTGTATTTGGTGAGGCATTTTAAAGGTATATACTTGAAAAAAAATTTAAATACAGCTGTCCTCTGGAATATAAATGGCAAAAATCATCCAGAAAACCAAACACATTAAAACATGTGCACTTGGCATAAGCAAAATATTACTAACTTGAAGTATTGGAAGTGTTCCATACATTTTATAGTGATTTTTAGATCCAGAGACCATATCTATTAACTTAGTTAATACACTACAGTAACCTTGTGAGGTATAACCATTTTCCAGTTGAGGAAGCAGGACCCCAAAGCTCTTCATAAAGCTTTAATGCCATACAAGTATTCAGCGATGATCACTGCTTTTTCTACGCCACCTTCCTCTAGGGGAGAACAGTCTGAATCACCGAAACATCTGAGTAGTTAGGTAATAAAGATAAACACAGATGTATTGCTTTCAAGTCTTAGAGTGACATAATGTAGTCTTAACTGAATATTTCTTAGTTTAATTATTTGAACCGGTTGATTGTACGAAATAAAATTATCTGAAGTATTTATGATTAGCATACTGATATATTTATAAGTACTTCTGAGTTATTGAGGGTGCTTATAAAATACTGAAGAAACTTTTAGGCATGATTCTTCCTTTAATTTTATTTACATGATCCTTGTAGCATAGTCTTTTATAAAAAGTAAAACTAGCCCCAGCCCCTGTCTTAAATTATCATAGTTTTTGACTGTTATCTGAAATAGGCTTATCTAAATTTCATATGCAGATTGATGATTTTTCATTTTGTATGGGTATTTAGAAGTTAAACACTGTTTTCATAGAGCATATCTCTGTTCACAAACTACCTATTATTGGCTTGATAGTCTCCCAAATCTTACAGAACTTTGAAATGTAATTTGTTTGATGAGCTTTAAAAAATGATATGTTATGGACGCCTGGGTGGCTCAGTTGGTTAAGCGACTGCCTTCGGCTCAGGTCGTGATCCTGGAGTCCCAGGATCGAGTTCCGCATCGGGCTCCCTGCTCGGCAGGGAGTCTGCTTCTCCCTCTGACCCTCCCCCCTCTCATGCTCTATCTCATTCTCTCTCTCAAATAAATAAATAAAATCTTTAAAAAAAAATGATATGTTACTTAAACAAGTTGCAGGCATCCTTACTAGCCTTTCCACATATAATCTTGATGGATCTGATGCCACTGTACAGTAATAGCATAAAGAACAGGACTCACAGTCTAGACTGGATTGAGTTTTAATTAAACTTTTTCAGCCATAACCTGATAAGAATCAGGCCGGGTCTAGAAGTTACCAGACCGTGGGCCTGTATCAACGTAGCGAGGCAGTGTTCGTGTTTACTGCCACCCTTGCAGAGCAGTGCCAGTGTGTAAGCCATGACTGTGATGGGACTCTGGGTAACTATTCTTTATATCCAAAGCAGTTTAGATTTTATGGAAGTAGCTCGTGATTATTTGGACAAGCAAGGTAGGTAAATTTCAATTACATTTAAAGTGCAATTAAGGAAACCCCGGAGTAGTGTGTTCTTTCCAGGAAAAAAAGCTTAAGTATTTGTAGGAATATCCTAGCATGAAAACTTTTCTGAACATACACAGAGTTTTGACAAGGTTAACTACTTTGTGTTGACTTAAAATTTCAAGGAGGAATAGGAATGTTCTAGCCAAGGAGAACTACATAGTTTTTTGCTGCTTATAAGCATTATTTCTCACAGCTCAAAATCCCTTTTAAGTTAGTTTTGTTACAAAGAAAGGCCATTCTTCTAGACGGATAACATTTTCCTGAATGGGAAAAACAAAAACAAAAAACAAATAGATCCATTGCTCTAAACAAAACACCTTAATTGTGCCTTCTCAAATTATAGGAATACTAATAATTAGTCAAAAATGTGTCTGAAGTCATTTTTCTAATTGCTCTCATTTTTCCTTAGTTCTGCCCTCCACAAATGGTTACATTGTTTGCTTTTGCCTGTTTGCTTTTCAGGCTCCTTTGGACATACCTCACCCTAACACTGTCAGAAACTGTTCACTGGATGTATTTTTCTTTTCCTTTTATGTTGCTTCACTTTTTAAGTCACTTTGGTGAAATTTTAGTTGCTTTCTCATGTTTTTAAAATGAATGCAGTGATTAACAGTCTTTACATTTCAACTCTTTAAAATGTTTGTAAAGGCAAGAAATAATGCAGAGCAAAGAACAAAAATCTAACTTGGCATGTGATTCTCAGTTTGGTTGGATTTCCTCATCTACAAAATGTGGACGATAACCTACCTCACAGATGTGTGTGAGTAACCGTTTGAAGGCTCTCACTTAAATACAGGGTTTATCATCATATTTAAGGTAAATCCCTTCCTTTTTTTAATAGAAATCTTTGATACTGATAGGATGAATATCTTGATTTTAGGTAAGTCTCATGCAGTAAGAATATAGTGGTAAAAACGTTTTGAAACCATAGTTTCACAAATTATGGTATTCTTACTTTAATGACTTAAAATTTCTTGAAAATATCAAATATTCACATTTGAACTTGTCTTTTGTGGCAACAAATATTCAGAACTTCTTAAAATGTTGGCTGAAGCTGCCTTAATGTACCAAAATACAGCTTTCTCTCAAGACTGTTCACAAATATCTGGTTGTACAGTGTTTTGTGTGTTTAATGTAAAATTGTTAGAGAACTGTGAACTCTAAGCAGAGTAATCTAAATATTGTTTTAAGAAGAATGCCTGTGTTCTTTGTCATGTATGCTTAAATATCATACAGTGAATTTTGAGTTCAACAAATAAAACTGAAAGTTGATAGCCATTAGGTTATGGCCATGACAATCATAAGAAAATGTAAGATTGGATATTAATTAGTCAAAAAATTTTCAAGAATATCCTGCGTTCATTTTTTCTTAGCCTATTTTTGAAAAAGAAGAAAATATCCCATAGACTGATATATTCACCTGTCAAAGCACTTGGTACATATCTATTAAAATCTTTTTAAAACTTTTGAAATTAGGATCACTTTTTATAATTTATTTCAGGAAAAAGGAAAAAAGCCCTGACTTCGAATGCTTTTGTGTTTTAATAACCATAGATTCAAATTTCAGTTTTGTTTGTTATGTATTTTTTGTGGGTGTTAAATGATTGGTGGGAAGGCTCTGTCTTCCAGTAACCACATGGTAAAGATGTCATCTTGAACTACACAGCATTTCATAGTTACAGGTTCTCGCTGATTAATATTTGCACTGTGCGTACTCATAGGTAACAAACACAAAAGAGAAAAGCAGCTTGATTGCTTATAAGCTTTTTTCACAAAATCAAATTAAAGTCTCTGGTTAATGTGAAAGCTATTTTTGTTTCTGCTTAGTCATTAAGATAATATTCTACATGTCAATAGTTACAGAGAAAGCTTTTGTAGAAAATGATTGCCTAAGATTCCTTGAAGAATTCATACCACTTTGTCATACGTTGTAGTTTCTAACTTTAGCCATTGTATTTTCTATTGATGCTATAACAGATTACTACAAACTTAGTGACTTAACACAAATTTATTATCTTAGAGTTCTGTAAGTCAGAAGTTCGGTGTTGATTCTTCACGTCACACAAGGCTGAAAACCAAATCACTGGTAGGGTAGGGCTCTAGGGAGTAGTCTGTTTCAAGGCTCTTTCAGGTTATCGGCTGAATTTAGTTCCATGCTGCTGTGGGATTGAAGTCCCATTTCTTTTGTGGCTCTTGGCTAGGGATCATTTACAGCTTCTAGAGGCCACCATCGTTCCCAGGCCTGTGGCTTCCTTCATCCTCAAGGCCAGCAACAGGGGACTCACGCTTTGAATCTCTCCTGCCTCTTTTGTCACTACATTTCTCTGACTGGGTGGCTGACTCTTCTGCTTTCCTCTTCTGATTTTAAGGGCCCCTGTGATTAAATTGGGCTCACCTGGATAATCTCTTGGTTTTAAGGCTAGCAACCTTAATTTCATCTGTAAAGTCCCATTTGCCAAGTCACATGTTTACAAGAATAACACCAGGGCATAAAGATCACAGAGGAAAAAAATCTGTTTCCCGTAGCCATAGAATAGGAAGGAAAAAGACCTCAGACTAGCAGTAGAAAGTCACACCAAAGGCTGCCTAGCCTAGAGAATGAACAATGTAGATGTGAGCCTATGTACCATTCTTATCTAAATGAAACTTATCTAAAAAACATTGTTACTCTAACCCTCATTAAAACATATATAAGTAAAGATTTCAATTTGCTTTATGCAAACTTTAAAGAGATTTGTTATTAGTTAAAATATTTTTCCTTTATTTCCTAAATTGCATGGGTATGGGTGCTTACTGTGGGGAAATTCGAAAAGAAAACGGATGCTGGAAGAAACTGAAGAAAATATCATCCCTACCCTTTTACCCCAAAACAAGCACTTCCTAGGAATGCTGTTATATTTTCATTGTTTTTTCTTCCTGTTTTTTCCCTTAGCATCTATGTTTTATTTTTTTTTTTTAAAGATTTTATTTATTTGACAGAGAGAGCGTGCACACACAAGCAGGGGGAGCAGCAGAGGGAGAAGCAGGCTTCCTGCTGAACAGAGAGCCTGATGTGGGCCTCAATCCCAGGGTCCTGGGGTCATGAACTGAAGGCAGAGAGACGCTTAAATGACTGAGCCACCCAGGCACCCCGACATTCTGTCTCTTTACCACTTCTAGTGGGGCTCCTATACTAGATAGTTCTACTGCTGCTGTCTTAAATTAAGGCCTTTTGCCTAGAATATTGGAAAAATAGTCTCTTCAGTGTATCAGCCATATTGCTGTGACAGTTTTTCTTCCTTCCTCTTTAAACATCTGACACTGTTTTCCTCCTTAAGACCTTTGAATGGCTCCTCACTCTAAGGAAAAAGCCCAAGTGAATTCTGTCATATTCTAGTTGCAGCTACCCCATTGCAGCTCTTGCCATCTCCTACCAGACACAGCATGGATTTTCCACCTGTATGTGCACCTTGTCCAGCAAACATACTTGTATGTGAAGACTAAATTTCAATGTCACTTTATCTGTAAAACATGTCTTAATCTTCTAGGCATTTCATTCATATTCTTGTTCACTATCATTGTTATTTATAATTTTCTACCTATTTTCCTCTCTGAACTCTATGAATACTTTTTTTTAAAGTTTTTGTTCACCCTGTGCTCATCATGACAAGTGCACTCTTTAATCCCCATCACCTATTTCACCCATCCCCCCACCCACCTCCCCGCTGGTAACCATGAGTTTTTTCTCTATAGTTGAGAGTCTGTTTCTTGGTTTGTCTCTTTTTTTCCCCTTCGCTCATTTGTTTCTTAAATTCCACATATGAGTGAAATCATACGATACTTGTCTTTCTCGGATTTGGTTCACTTGGCATTATACTCTGTAGAATTATACATGTCATTGCAGATGGTAAGATTTCATTCTTTTTTATGGCTGAGTAATATTCCACCACACACCCACACACACCCATGCACACACAGACACACACCCACCCCACATCTTCTTTATCCAGTCATCAGTTGATGGACATTGATGGACATTTGGGCTGCTTCCATAATTTGGCTATTGGGTGCATGTATCCCTTTGAATAGATGTTTTTGTATTTGAGTAAATACCCAGTAGTGGGATTGCTGGGTAATATGGTAATTCTATTTTGAACTTTTTGAGGAAACTTCATATGGTTTTCCACAGTGGCTGCACCAGTTTGCATTCCCACCAACAGTGCATAGGGTTCCTTTTTCTCTACATCCTCACCAACACCTGTTGTTTCTTGTGTTGTTGATTTTAGCTATTCTGACAGGTGTGAAGTGATAGCTCATTGTAGTTCTGATTTGCATTTCCCTGATGATGAGTGATGTTGAACATGCTGTCATGTATCTGTTGGCCATCTGTATGTCTTCTTTGGAGAAATGTCTGTTCATGTCTTTGGCCATTTTTTAATTGGATTATTTGGGGGTTTTTTTTGGTGGGGGGTGAGTTTTATTAGTTCTTTATGTATTTTGGATATCAACTCTTTATCAGGTATGTCATTTGTAAATATCGTCTCCCGTACTGTAGGTTGCCTTTTAGATTTGTTGATTGTTTCCTTCACTGTGGAGAAGCTTTTTATTTTGTCGTCGTCCTAATAGTTAAGTTTTGCTTTTGTTTCCCTTGCCCCAGGAACATATCTAGAAAAAAGTTGCTATGGCCAATGCCAGAAAAAATACTGCCTGTGCTCTCCTCTAGGATTTTTATGGTTTCAGGCCTCACATTTAGGTCTTTAGTCTATTTTGAATTTATTTTTGTGTATAGTATAAGAAAATGGTCCATTTCTTTCTTTTGCATGTTTCTGTCCATTTTTCCCAACACCCATTTGTTGTGCGAGCCGGTCTTTTTCCTGTTGGATGTTTTTTTCCTGCTTTGTGGAAGATTAATTGACCCTCTATTTGTGGGTTTATTTCTGGATTTTCTATTCTGTTCCACTGATCTATGTGTCTGTTTCTTTTTTTATTCTTTATTTAAATTCAATTTATTTAACATATACTGTATTATTAGTTCTAGGGGTAGAATTTAATGATTCATCAGTTGCGTACAATACCCAGTGCTCATTATATTGAGTGCCCTCCTTAATGCCTATCACCCAATTATCCCTTTCCCCACCCACCCCCTCTCCCCTCCAACAACCCTCAGTTTGTTTCCTAGAGTTCAGTATTTCTTATGGTTTGCCTCCCTATTTTCATCTTATTTTTCCTTCCCTTCCCCTGTGTTCATCTGTTTTCTTTCTTAAATTCCACATGAATGAAATCATATTTGTCTTTCTCTGCCTATTTCACTTAGCATAATACCCTCTGGTTCCATCCACGTCATTGCAAATGGCAAGATTTCATTCCTTTGATGGCTGAGTAATATTCCATTGTATATATAGACCACATCTCTATCTATTCATCCATCGATGGACATCTGGGCTCTTTCCATAGTTTGGCTATTGTGGACATTGCTGCTACAAACATTGAGGTAAATGTGCCCTGTCAAATCACTATGTTTGTATCCTTTGGATAGTTATTGACTAGATTTTTGGGGTTTTGGGTGTTGAGTTTGGTAAGTTCTTTATAGATTTCTGGATATTAGCCCTTTATCTGATAAGACATTTGCATATATCTTCTCCTATTCCGTAGGTTGCCTTTTAGTATTGTTGACTGTTTCCTTTGCTGTAAAAGCGTTTTATCTTGATGAAGTCCCAATTGTTCATTTTTGCTTTTGTTTCTCTTACCTTTGGAGACCTGTCTACCAAGAAGTTGCTGTGGCCGAGGTCAAAGAGGTAGCTGCCTGTGTTCTGGATTCCTTTCTCACATTTAGGTCTTTCACCCATTTTGAGTCTATTTTTGTGTATGGTGTAAGGAAATGGTCCAGTTTCATTCTCTGCATGTGGCTGTCCAATTTTCCCAACACCATTTGTTGAAGAGCCTGCCTTTTTTCCATTGGACATTCTTTCCTGCTTTGTCAAAAATCAGTTGACCATACAGTTGAGGGTCCATTTCTGGGTTCTCTATTCTGTTCCATTGATCTATATGTCTGTTCTTGTGCTAGTACGATACTGTCTTGATGATGACAGCTTTGTAATACAGCTTGAAGTCCAGAATTGTGACCCCACCAGCTTTGGTTTTCTTTTTCAACATTCTTTTGGCTTCTCAGGGTCTTTTCTGGTTCCATACAAATTTTAGGATTGTTTGTTCCAGCTCTGTGAAAAAACTGATGGTGTTTTGATCGGGATTGCATTAAATGTGTAGATCGCTTTGGGTAGCATAGACATTTTAACAATATTTGTTCTTCCAATCCACGAGCATGGGATGTTTTTCCATTTCTTTGTGTCTTCCTCAATTTCATTCATAAATGTTCTATAGTTTTCAGAGTACATATCCTTTACCTCTTTGGTTAGGTCTCTTCCTAGATATCTTATGGTTTTTGGTGCAGTTGTTAAATAGGATTGATTCCTTGATTTCTCTTTTTTCTGCCTCATTGGTAGTATATAGAAATGCAACTGGCCTGCGTGCATAGATTTTATGTCTAGTGACTTTGCTGAATTCCTGTAGCAGTTCTAGCAAATTTTTGCTGGAGTCTTTTGGGTTTTCTATTTATGTATCTGTTTTTATGTCAGTTTTTGTTACGGTTTTGATTACTACAGCTTTGTAATACAGCTTTAAGTATGGAATTGTGATGTCTCCAGCTTTGCTTTGCTTTTTCAAGATGGCTTTGGCTAACTGGGATTTGTGGTCCCATACAAATTTTAGGATTGTTTGTTTTCTGTGAAAAATGCTGTTGGTATTATGACAGGGTTTGCATTAAATGTGTAGATTGCTTTGGGTAGTATAGACATTTCAGCATTATTTGTTCTTCCAATCCATGAGCATGGAACGTCTTTCCATTTCTTTATGTTGTCTTCAATTTCTTTGATCTGTGTTTTATAGTTTTCAGAGTAGAGGTCTTTCACCTCTTTGGTTAGATTTCTTCGTAGGTATCTTATTATTTTTGGTGCAATTGTAAATGGGATTGTTAATTTCTCTTTCTGCTGCTTCATTATTTGTGTAGAGAAATGCAACAGATTTCTGTACACTGAATTTGTATCCTGTGACTTTATTGAATTTATCAATTCTAGCAGTTTTTTGGTGGATTCTTTTGGGTTTTCTATATATAGCATCATGTCATCTGCAAATAAAGTTTTACGTCTTCCTTACCGATTTGGATGCCTTTTATTTCTTTGTTTTACTGCTGTGTCATTTAAAGCCATTGTTTCCTTGATTTGCTATTGATTTGTCCATTGATGTCAGTGGGGTGTTAAAGTCCCTTACTGTTATTGTATTGGTTAGTTTTTGTTACTCATTGTTTTATGTATTTGGGTGATTCTATGTTGGGTGCATAAATATTTACAATTATTGCATCTTCTTGTTGGATTGTCCCCTTTATGATTATATAGTGTCCTTCTTTGTCTCCTGTTACAGTCTTTGTTTTTAAAGTCTGTTTTGTCTGATAGAAGCATGGCTACCCTGGCTTTCTTTTGACATCCGATTTGCATGATGTTTCTCCATCCTTCAATCTTTAGGTCAAAAATGAGTCTGTTGTAGGCAACATATAGATATGGGTCTTGTTTTTCTTTAAGATTTATTTATTTGAGAAGAGATGGGCAGAGGAAGAGAGAATCCTGAAGCAGACTCCCGGCTAAGTGAGGAGCCCCATACTGGGCTCGATCCTGGGACCAAGATCATGACCTGAGCCGAAATCAGGAGTTAGCAGCTGAACCAACTGAGCCACCCAGGCGCCCCGAGTCTTGTTTTTTTATTCATTCTGTTATCCTATGCCTTTTGATTGTTTAGTCCACTTACATTCAAAATAACTATTGATAGATATGTATTTATTGCCATATTATGACTTGTTTTGCAGTTGTTTCTGAAGATTTTCTCTGATCCTCTGTCTTTCAGAATTTGCTGGTTTTTTTAGTGATATATTTGGATTTCTTTTTCTTATTCTTTGCATATCTGTTAATTGTTTTTGATTTGTGGTAACCATTAGGTTTGTATGTAACATCTGCATATAGGGGTCTACATTAAGCTGATGGTTGTTTAAGTTTGAACCCATTCTTTACCCCTTTCCTCCCCATGTTTTAGATATGTGGTGTCCTGTTGTGCATCCTTTTATTTTGTGAATTTCTTGACCGTTTTTTACAGAAATACTCATTTTCACTGCTTTTGTGTTTCGTACCTTCATACTGTCAGTTTGGTCTTTCTGCTCAGAGAGTCCCCTTTAATATTTCTTGCAGGGCTGATTTAGTGGTCATGAACTCCTTTAGTTTTTGTTTGTCTGGGAAACTCTCTCTCCTGTATTCTGCATTATAGCCTTGCTGGTTAGAGTATTCTTGGCTGATTTTTCCCATCCAGCACTTTGAATACAGCATGTCATTCTCTTTTGGTTTGCAAAGTGTCTGTGGAAAAATCCACTGATAGCCTCATGGGGTTTCCATTGTATTTAACAGTCTTTTGCCTTGCTGCTTTTAAGAGTTTTAATTACAATATGTATGTCTTGGTATAGATCTGCTTTGTTGGGGGTTCTCTGTGCCTCCTGGATGTGGCTATTTCCTTCTCCAGATTAGGGAAGTTTTCAGCTATTTTGTCAAATAAGTTCTCTACCCCCTTTTCTCTCTCTTCTGTGACGCCTATAATATGAATATTATGTTTGATGGAGTCATTAAGTTCCCTAAGTCTGTTCTTTGTATAATTCTTCCTGTGCTTTCTCCAGCCTGCTGTTCATTCCACCAAGCATATTTCTCATTTCGTTTATTGAGTCCTTTATCTCTGCTGTGTTACAGGTCTCACTGATAACCTCTGCTCTTTTCTCAAGTCCTATGAGTATCCTTATGATTGTTGCTTTAAATTCTCTATCAGGCATGTTACTTGTATCTTTTTTGCTTAGATTTCCAGCCATGGCTTGTCCTTTTCTTTCATTTGGGACAAATTCTTCTCATTTTGTCTAAGTTTCTATGCCTGTTTCTATGTTAGGAAAGTCAGCTACATCTCCTATTCTTGAGGGTAATAGCTTTATGAAGTCCTATAGTATCCTGTAGTGTAGTATCCCGGGAGTGTCTCCACAGCTCTGGCTGCTTTATCTTCAGGCCTGTTGTCTGCAGAGGCTCTCTTTGCCTTTTGTGGGCTGTGGCCCTGGTCTGAATGTGGTGTTTTTATTTTTATTTATTTTTTTTTTTAAAGATTTTATTTATTTATTTGAGAGAGAGAGAATGAGAGACAGAGAGCATGAGAGGGGGGAGGGTCAGAGGGAGAAGCAGACTCCCTGCCGAGCAGGGAGCCCGATGCGGGACTCGATCCTGGGACTCCAGGATCATGACCTGAGCTGAAGGCAGTCGCTTAACCAACTGAGCCACCCAGGCGCCCTGAATGTGGTGTTTTTAACTAGAAATGAGACCTGTCACTGTTGCCACTGGAATTGAGGTCTCACAAAACTCCCAAGTTGGGAGATAGGGTGTTGCCAGGGGTTTGGGCTGGTCTTCTAGGGGATGGGACTTGCCACCCTACTGAGGCAAGTGGACTAGGAAAAGTAGTTCTTCCGGAGCTTGGGTAGGTGGGGCTTGGTGTAAGCAAGGTAGGTAGTGAGTATCGAGCTGTGCTGGTTCCTGCAGGTGGCTCTGTGCTTATGCTGAGGGGTAGGGGAGGGAAATGGCACCTGTCAGTTCCTTTGTTCCTGGAGGGGTCTTGCCCTGAATGCTGTCTCACTGAGACATGCTTAGAGCTAAGCAACTAACCTCCCTACTGTGTGCCCGAGGTGCTTTTAAGATGGCTGTTTCCACACTTTTCTTTTCTCCAAGAGCAGCCTCAGTGTCCTCCATGCTCTCTCAGAGCCAAGCACACTGACCTTTAAAACTCTAGGCTTTAAGCCCTGCTGGAATTTGGCCCCACTCCCATTCCAAGGCAATTGCTCTGGGAATTCATCTTGCCCTTTTTGACAACAGACAACTGTGGTTCCCTTCCCACCACAGTGGCCATGATCCATTTCTCTCCCAAGCTGTGTTTCTGTACTTTCTACCTTCTTCTCTACCTTTAATTGTGGAGTTTGTTCTGCCAGTCTTCAGGTCGATTTCTGGGGTATTTAGAAATGAGCCTAGAGTTCTCGTATTCTGCCATATTCCCCTTTCCTCTGTGAATACTTCTGCTGCGTGGCTTTTATTGGTAAGTACCTAGAAGCTTAAAAAATAGTCTCACACCAAACCATAAGAGACTATTAACTATAGAAAACAAACTGGGAATTGCTGGAGGGGAGGTGGGTGGGGTGATGGCATTAAGGAGGGCACGTGTTGTAATGAGCACTGGGTGTTATATGCAACTGATGAATCACTGAACTCTGCCTCTGAAACTAATACACTGTATGTTAATTTAAAATAAAATTTAAAAAGTAGTCTCACAGTATAAAGAATGAGGTCATGGGACCAATTCCATCACACCCTTGAAGGCTAAAGAACAGAGCAAAGGGGTGCCTGGGTGGCTTGTTGGTAAAGCATCCGACTCTTGGCTTCAACTCAGATTGTGATCTTGGGGTTGTGAGATAGAGCCCTGCATCAGGCTCCACGCTGAGTGCAGAGTCTGCTCTCTAAAATAAATAAATCTTAAAAAAAAAAAATACAATGGAGCAAAATTGTTCAGTTTTTCAGTGTTTTGAAAATGCCAACATATTTTAAAACAGCTGTATGCCTCTGTAGAATTTATCTCATGGATAGGCAGTGCACAGCATGTAAAAATAGAATGTTATTTATAGCTCCATTTTACTTTCTCTTTAATTCTGTTTGAATGGGTGTTCAGGCATAGAATTATTTTTCTTACTTTGGACAACAGGATGTTTTAAACTGACAGCATATGTATATTATTTAAATTGTGTTAAATATATTTAGGCCCTTCCTTTAGGAATAAATTACTTTTCAGCATCCTATTCCCAAAAGAAGCTTATATTTGTCTGATATTTTTGATAAAGGAGGACACTTATAGACTGAGCCATAATTACATTTTAAGATTATGCCTTAAATCTGAGTATTTTAAAGACCTTGGTTACACTATTTACTTTTCAGAATTATACCCAATTTAAATGCACAACATCTTCTAGAAATTATAAACAGTCGTGTACTAATATTAGAAGCAAACTAACCATCTGCACAGCTGCCTAGGTACCATAACGTGTGATTTCCAACTTTGGCTATGGCTCATTAAATAAATGCTCAAATTCTAACACACACTGTTTCACACTCTCTTGAGCCAGCAGTGAAACAGATACTGACATAGACATTGAAAGATAACCATTTAGGAGGAAAACCAACATCTGAATGTGGAGGATTTGTTTTTCTCTTCTCCATTTCCATAGATCCCACCATCCAATTTGACATGCGAACTGAACCTGAGGTGAGGCAGTACTGAGGTCTCAGACTAGTCCTTACTAGTGCAGGCCCTGCCACTGGAGCTTGGTCTTCCTAAGGTGACCAGCCTTGATGCCTGAGAAAACAGAAAAGTAGAGGCCAGCAGAGTAGTGAGTGGCAGATTTCTTACCCAGTTTGATCGTTATGCTCTGTAGAGAAGTCTGATGCTATACGCAGGAGACACAAGAATAAAGTCTCTCCCAGAGTAATCCTCAAAACTTCCTGAATTTAAATAAATTCAGTAGTCTTTCTTTGAGACTAATTTACACAACAGTGTATTAAGTATTTAGAATTCATGATTGTAGTATAAAATCAAACCACTTACTTGAAATCTAGATGTTCAATTAGTACATATCCATCTGTAGAAACAAAAATCACTATTACTAATCTGAAAGTTAGAGAGAGAATGCTTGGAAATTCTTTTTTCTTTTTAACAGTGATTGAAATTTTATGGGTGATAAGCCAGTAACTTCTTACATTTGCCTTTGGAATTGCGACAAATCACTAGATTTTCTTCAGTGGTATCAATGACTTGCAGTTCTTCTCCAGGGGTTATTGGCAAATCGAATATTCCATTTCTTGCATTACTGGAACATGCCACTGCTGTGTTGATGACAGTAATCTCTTTGTCATACTGAAAGAAGAAATTACTAATCAGACTGTATGTGCAGTTTTTATTCTAACAAAATTAATGGAGGACATAATATAGTAACCTCAAACTCAAGATGCTAAATATTAAATAACATCTAAAGGAATAGAAAAATCGTAAAATGCCACAATCTTACATTTAATTTGGTACAGTCCTATTTTCAAAGTGTTTTCACACCTCTTATCTAATTGTACTAGCATGAATTCCGGTGAATGAGATACCTGTAACATGGGTATAACTTAAGTTCCATGGATGTTAGGTTAGCTGTTCCAGTAGTAAGGTTACCACCAAACTTGGGAATGGAGAAGTTTAAAAAAGTAAGAGGGAAAGAGAAAAACCTCTTTGTGTGTAGTGCTTTAGAGTTCATAATGTTTTTACATACCTGGCAGTTCTAGATGGCACTCTTTCTACCCTTTCTCTCTGGGTGGGCTTATATATAAAGTAGTAGGTATGGAGGGCAATTCCCACTCTTCTTCTGGGGTCAAAGACAGGCATTTGTGAAAAAAACTGATGAGAAATTCAACTTACGACCTTAAGGGAGGTTTTTTCCTGTGTGATAAACTAGCCAGCCTATATACATCTATAGGTATATCACCTTCTAATGTATTGATATGTTGACTCAGAAAAAGTTCCAGAATACAAAGCTTATGTTTACAGACGTCTACTTAACCAAGTTAGGGTGGCCAGACATCTCCCTCTGCTCAGGACAGTCTGCTTATATCTAGTATCTCTACACATACTTAGAATTAGGATTAGGGATGCCTTCTTCCACTCTCAGAAGTTTGCTGAATTTGAATGATAAAGTGTATCACTCTATACCAAATGGGATCTAATCCACAAGACAGATTTTTCTTTTGCCTAACGAAGTAATAACTTCCTCACTGATTTCTTACCATTTTCCAGGCCATTGTTCATTATGAATAGTGATTTCTAAAAATGAAAATCTAATCAGGTCACTTTCCTTTTTGTCAAATTCTAAAGATTCTTCATTGCTTTCATGATAAGATCCACATTTTTCAGCTTGACATTCAAGTTCCTTGGCATACTGTCATTTCCCATGCTCCTATTTCTGCCCCATTAATGAAGCCGCATCAAGCTGAGTATGCCAGGTACCTTTTATACTTATAGGCCAATGCTCATGTGGTTTTCTCTGCCTGAAATACCTTTTACTCTTAACCACTTCTAATGAAGACTTCCACAACTGCAATGTATAATCTTCTGTTTAACTACACTTAGTATATACTATTACAGCATTTAATAACCATCTTAAAATGAAAATGGAAGACAGTTTTATTCAACCTTGTACTCTTAATGCCTAGCACAAATGAGGCACTAATCTTTTGTGATTTGAGCTGAATAAAAACTACTGATATGGCGTAGTTTTCCTAATGATATATAAGGAAAACACACCACAGGTAATAAGGAAGAATGGAATCATACACATGAGATAGGAGATAGTCACAAAGTGAGAAAAGCACTAAATGGAATGTAGGGTCATTTCAGCAAGTAATTGTTACACTGTTGTTTTTCAGTTAAACTAATAACATCACAGTTGCAGTAAATAATTTCATATCATGGCTTCTAGATATAATAACCCTAATCAGCTTTGGTCCAAAGCAGGAGTTATTAATGATTATGAGGGATTTGTGTATATTCTTTTTTAGTTCAGTCCAAAAACATTTTTGGACATTTCCAAAGGTAATTTTATTCTGCTCTACACATGGATATAAAGATAAGATAACCCTGTCCTCCAAGAGCTCAGTTTAATTGGTGAACACATAATTACAATAATGTTAGTGCTCGTGATAAGCTCAGATTAGAGGTATATAGAGGAAGAGTAATTGCCTTCATGAGCAAGTGTGGGTCAGTCTTCTGGAGGAGAGGAGATGCCTTGACTGGGTGTTGATAAGTGAACGAAAGCTAGTCAGATGGGGAAGAGTAGCAAGAGTATCACCAGATAGTTGGAGCAGACCAAGTACATGCCTAGAGGAAGAGAGTAGCAGGACAGGGACTGAAGAGGATGTTCATTGAAGGGACAGAATTGAGTAGTTTGTTGCCAAAGCCTGAAGTGCAAGGTGAAGAATGGCAGGAAATAAAATCTGAAAGACAAGGAGAAGTTATGACAGAAAGAGCTTTATATGTCATGTTAAGAAGCCTAATCTTTATCCATTTTGTTATGGGGAATAGTAGTGACTTGGAGAAATTTTTTGAGCAGGATGCCCACATTCTCTCTCTCAATCCAGTATCTGGGACCTGGGAGCTATTCAAAATGTTTCTTAATAAATTCTCATGGTGACAGTATATGAAATTACAAGGAAGGACTATTTGAACCTTGGAATTGAGGAAATACTCCATGGATTCATAATGACAGAAGTCAAGGAGCTTCAGATATACTGCTTCCTTCATTCACTCATTTGTTTCATTTGTTTATCTAGTCATTCATTCACTCACCGAACACTGTGTGTCCAGATAGGTTGGGAGGTAAGGAGCAATCTTGAATGAGACAATCTCAGAGAGGACTTGAGTTTAGCTCAGAACACACACACAGGCTGTGTTATAACAGACCAGTGTTAGAACAGATATGTGTATAACAGATGATAGATAAAATGTGCTGAATAACTTTCCCAAGAAGAGTGGGTGACATTTGAACAGAGCCTTAAGAATAACTTAGGAGTTTTTCCAGGCAGAGGGGATAGCAAGTGTAAAGGCATGATAATATAGAAATGCATCAGGAAAAAACTGTATCAGCTGTTTAGTCATGGATCCTATCTACCCAGAGGCAGAGGTACAACACTCTTACAGGATCTTTAGTAATATTAAAAGCTAGGAATTTGTTTATAACTTGTACCTTCTGAGGAGAACATACCTTAAATTGTTCTCTAAAACATTTTTCTTCTTTTTCTATTCTCATCTTTTCTAAGTTTTGCTTCTTGGTTCTGAAGAAATTTCTAGGAGATAAAGTGGCAAGAAATATGCAGGTCAGGTTAAATGTACTCTAAGTTCCCAAATCTATAAACTCATGCTACTTCAGGATAAATTCAGGTATAATTTTGTATGTATATATTTTTATATAAAATCATAAATATATATATAATCCTATATTATGTGGGTATTTGTAGATGATTATATACATAACACATATTTCCAGTAGAGCACAGTGTCAGAACAGTTGAACAGGGTAATACCAATTGCTTTTTCCTATAATTAAAAAGGTTGTGGGGATGCCTGGGTGGCTCAGTCAGTTAAGCCTCTGCCTTCAGCTCCGGTCATGATCCTGGGACCCCGGGACCCTGGGATCAAGCCCCACATCCGGCTCCCTGTAAAACAGGGAGTCTGCTTCTCCCTCTCTCTACCCCTCCACCCCCCTGCTCGTGTTTTTTTTCTCTCTCTCTCTCTCTCCAATAAATAAAGTCTTTAAAAAAAATTTAAAAGGTTGTGGGGTTTTTTTTTTTTTTTTGATACCAAGATAATAATTTGGAATAAAATCAGATTGGTTAAGCAGTTTAAGTTAAAAAACTCCTCTGAATCAGGGTTCAAAGTATAATTAGCTTGTTAAAAAAAATCATAAATCTTTGTGCTTCAATCAGAGAACTGTTCTGTTTGCTGAATGGTTCTGGAGAAGAATGAAATTAAGAAAATAAAGTAAGATACCACAAAATAAGTGCAAAAATTGTCAGCACATAAAAGTTGATAGATAACCCTACAGCAGAGGCTGATTACACTCTTAATCCTCCCTTTTCCTCCCTCCTGCTCTTCACATGGGGGTTGGTGCTGCTTTTTAGCAGTTTCATATATTGACAGAAGGAAAAAAGCAAGTCCTGTTAGTTTTATTCAGAAGTGTCTCCTACATCTTTTTCATTCTGTCCCAAGATTATAGCCACTGCCACATTTCACTTTTAACCTGAAATAACATCTTACTCTTGCCTCTCCTTCCTCAAATCCATCTGCATACTTGCCTCCCGAGTCATCTCTCTAAAATGTAATTGATGTCACGCTTTTGCTTAAAACCTTTAATTTGTCTCTAGTGCCCATAAGATAAAGTCAAATTCCTTAGTGTGGTACATAGGGTATTTTATAAGCTAGCCTCAGTCTACCTTTCCAGCTTCACTCACACACACACACACACACACACACACACGTGTTAGAACATTAAGTGTCTGCCTTCAGCTTAGGTCATGATCCCAGGGTCCCGGGAGTGTCAGAACAGGCAATTTCTATGCCTTTATACGTTTATATCCTTCCCCAACTTCTCTGAAAATTTGTCCTCATCTTTGATTCATAAAGGGATCATAGAAGGGTTGAACTAATATAGAATGCATTTCTTATTGGTGGAACAAGTTATGGTAGAAACCATTTAAAAAGGAACAAAAAGCACTAGAAATTGATACATCAATCTACAGGAATATGATCGCCCCAATATCACATTTTAAAATTTACCATATTTTAAAATTTACTCAGTTGAAAGTAAAAGTAAACTATAATATGTTTGTTGTAAGAAAAAAAGCACTAGAAAATTGTTTCCTGAAAGTCTTACGTGTACATTAAAATACTAAACATTTTTTTGTGTGTGGAGTAGTGTCAAAAATTTCACTGATATTTTCTCTCTTGAAATTCTGTTTTGCTATGCTGTGTAAAAGTATGAGGTTTAAGGTGGAGGGATGCTTTTCTAGTCTGTGAATACATCTTTTGAACTTGGGAAAAGTAAGTTACATCAAGTCTAATCCCAAAGAAAATAAGGTAATGGAAAGGGCCATCCTATGCCATCCTCTGTGTTTAAATATGGTATAGACAGATGTCTGCTTTCTTTTGGGGTTCCCCTTCAGGACTTTTCTAGACAGGTTTCCTAGAGCAGACAGACCACACAGTGTTCCCAGCCCAGTGGCTGTTTAGACAAGGATTTCCCCAAGGCAACTGTTAAAAGTATCTCAAATCCTGTGCGCCGTCCTCCAGAGCACAGATCACATAGTAACCATCTGAGATAGTAAAAACATCACCTCCCCCAACAGCCAGCTGGGAACTTGAATCACAAGAATGAGGGTTTGATTATGAGTTGATAAAACATTCTTTTTAAATTATAACACTAATGTGATCATAACTAGAATTGTATTTTAGGGAAATTAGTCTTGTTATGTGATCGTAGTTTCTCAACGTTTAAGTTCTAATTGGTGTATTATTTAAGTTCCCATCTATAGGGGAAAAGTTCTTACAGCCTAAAAGAAGACCAAGTTTTTTCATCATTTGATAATGGCTGGCTTGAAATCTTTCCTTACTGCCTATTTTCCAAAGTCTGGGTGATGACAATGAAGAGAAATGTGTGTGGTGCTTTACATTTTCATATTCTTTTTCTCTTTTAATCCTCTCAACTATACAGTGATGTAGGTGCTATTATTCTCATTTTATAGGTTAGGAACCTGACAATCAAATTTAATGACTTGCCTAAAGTCACACAGCTCTAAGAGGTATAAATTTCAGCAGATAAGTTGTAATTTAGGTATACCCGTGTACCTACCTTTCTGATTCTTCAGCACCTTTTCTCTCTTTTTTTTCCTTTGCCATCAAAAACTTGGGTTTCCAAGTTTTTAGTTTATCTTCCTCTCTGAGGAGAAAAGTATTTTGAGCAAGTAAATATTGAATTAAAACTTTTATGGAAACATCAGTACTTTCTGGACAATTAGGTTTTATAAAAAAGTTAAAACATTGTCTAGAAGTATATTTGGATAATCTGTGTCAAGACCAGATTGTAAATATCTTAAGCTTTGCAAGCTATACCATCTTTGAGGTAATTAGTAAACTCTGCGGTTGTGACTGTATTTACAAAAACAAGTGGCCATCTGTTTTGGCCCACAGGCCATAGTTTGCTGACCCCTGATGTGTGGTGATCCAAATTTGAAACCGGAAGCAAGAGATCAACCTGCTTATGATCATATTTCCCTGGAAGGGAAATGTTTCTTTGCCTCTAAAACATGAATAATATTAACCATTACCTTGAGACAAGACAAATCTCGTGTTTAGCACTAGTAGAGAAGGATGCAGGGAGGAGCTGGGGAAGATGGCAGAGTTGGAAGACCCTAAGCTCACCTCATCCCCTGGATACAACGAGATAACATCCACATCAGTGTAAATAACCCAGAACGTGATCTGAAGACTGGCAGAACAAACTTCATAGCTAAATAGAGAAAAGGCTATATTGAAGAGTGTAGGAAGGGCAGAGT
Organism: Neomonachus schauinslandi; assembly: GCF_002201575.2. Taxonomy (NCBI): domain Eukaryota; kingdom Metazoa; phylum Chordata; class Mammalia; order Carnivora; family Phocidae; genus Neomonachus; species Neomonachus schauinslandi. The sequence continues at coordinate 44,622,164 of NC_058406.1, forward strand.
CACTGTAGGGAGCCAAACAGACCCTTAGGACTATACACAGGAGGGAGGGATGCTATGGGCACGGAGAACAGAAAAGAAACAGACACCCCAGGCATAGGGAAGAGGAACACCCCCCCGCCAGACATTTGGCTTTGAAAACCAGAGGGGCCAAATTTCATGAGTTCTTACAATCAGTGGGACTTAACAACTGGAACGTTTAAAAATCAGCAGGCTCAAGTCTGGGAGAACCCAAAGGACTAGAGGAAGCTGAGTCCTTGCCCTTAAAGAGAAAGCACAACAAACAGCTCCAAGGAGATACAGCCAGGAAGCAGCAGTTTGAAAAACGCCTGGGGCATGCAGAAGGGAGGGTTGTTGACTGATACCAGAACAGGCACTGGAGGGACAGGGATCTTCTCCAGAAACAAAGGAGCCCGCAGGCACCATTTCCTCGCCTGCCCCCCAGCCTTGACACCTAGGGGAGCCAGTGCTGTGAAGGCTCTCCACCTAGCTTGCTAATACCACTCACCTGCCCTCATGCACTTCTGTGGATCCACCCCCTCCAACCTCGCTACCTGTCTGGAGGTTGCAGGTCCCCTCCCATAGCGCACTGGGGGGGAGACCTTGCTGGCACTGCACCCACCCTTGTCTTCTGTGAACCTGCCCCTCCAATATGCACTTGGCTATGAACCTGCCCCTCCAATATGCAGCCTGGCTGTGTGCAAGCAGCCCCAGCAGGGGCCAGCACCACTGCAAAGTGATAAGGGAAAATCATACACAGGGGTCATACTGTGGCTCCAGCAGTGGCCTGGGGGCAGACATCTGGTCGGACTGCAGGACCCGCCCACCAATGAAAGCTTCTTAGGGGACAACACAGGGAAACTGCCCTGCAGTTCAGTGCTACTGCATCTCTGGCAAATGCCTAGTCAAACCCAAGGCAGTTCCAGACTGGCCCACTAGTAACACAGGGACCAAACCCTGCCTACGACAGGTTAGAGAGCCATTGCAGATGACTGGACTGAAGGCCAATGTGGCTCAGCCGCAACAGCAAGACACAAACAACACACATAGGAGAGACCCCAGAAGCACCAGGTTCTGGTGAACAGGGGACACAACACTGCAGGACACTATAGGACTTCCTCATAAAGCCCCTACTTTCAAAAACAGGAGATGTAGGTGACTTTTGTAACACATAAACACACAAAGAGTTAGACAACATAGGAGACAGAGGAATTGTCCAAAATGAAAGAACAGGACAAAGTCACAGCAACAGACCTAAGCAAAATGAAAATAAGTAATATGTATGATAGGGAATTTAAAGTAATGGTCATAAAGATACTGGTCTTGAGAAAAGAGTGGAAGACATCAGTGAGACCCTTTACAAAGAGACATAAAACAAAAAGTCAGAGATGAAGAACTCAATAACTGAAATTAAAAATACACTACATGGAGGGGCACCTGGGTGGCTCAGTCGGTTAAGCGTCTGACTCTGGGTTTTGGCTCAGGTCATGATCTCATGGGTGGTGAGATGGAGCCCCACTTCAGCCTCTGTGCTCAGCGTGGAGTACACTTGAGATTCTGTCTCTGCCCCCGCCTGGTTCATGCTTTCTCTCTCTCAAATAAATAAATAAAATCTTTAAAAAAATACCCTAGATGGAATAAAGGGTTGACTAGAGGAACCAGAATAACTGATCAGAGACCTGAAGGACAAAGTAATGAAAAGCAATTAAGCTGAATAGGAGAGAGAAAAAGAAAAATGAAAAGAGACTTAGGGAATTCAATGACACCCATTAGGTACATTAACATTCACTTTATAGGGATCCCAGAAGGAGAAGAGAAAGAAAAGGGGGTCGAAAATTTATTTGAAGAAATAGTAAACTTCTGGAATCTGGGGAAGGAAACACATTCAGAGTCAGGAGATACGGCAAGTTCCCAACAAAATCACTCCAGGAGTTCCACACCAAGACACATATTGATTAAAATGGCAAAAAGTAGTGATGAGAGAATTTTAAAAGCAGCAAGAGAAAAAAAAAACGTTACATTCAAGTGAAACAACATAAGGCTATCAGCTGATTTTTCAGCAGAAATTTTGCAGGCCAGAAGGGAATGAGATGATATATTCAAAGTGCTGAAAGAAAAATAATAACAACAACAAGCCAACAAAAAACCCCCAAAACCCTGCCACCGAGAATACTCTATCCAGCAAGGCTATCATTCAGAATAGAAGGAGAGATAAAGAATTTCCCAGACAAATAAAAGTTAAAGAAATTCATGACCATGAAACCAATTTTACAAGAAAGATTAAAGGAGATTCTTTGAGTGGAAAGGAAAGACCGTAAGTAGGAGTAAGAAAAATAGGAAGCACAAAAGCAGTAAAAATATCTATAAAAATCAGTCAAGGGATTCACAAAATAAGAGGATGGAAGGTATGACACCATATATCTAAAATGGGAGGAGGGAATAAAGAATGGGTTCAAACTTAAGCAACCATCAACTTAGAATAGACGGCTAGATGCAGAAGGTGTTATATATAAACCTAATGGTAACCATAAGTAAAAAAAGCCAGTAATAGATATGCAAAGAATAAAGAGAATCTAAGTATATCACTAAATAAAGCCAGCAAACTGTGAGAGAAGAGAGCAAGAGAAGAACAGAGAAAAACTACAAAAACAACCAAAAAACAAGTAACAAAATGATAATAAATATGTACCAATCAGAAATTACTTTGAATGTAAATGGACTAAACACTCGAATCAGAAGACACAGGGTGACAGAATGGATAAAATTGCAAGACCTGGCGCCCAGGTAAACGTCAGTGTTGGGCGCAAACAGCCAACAAAAAGGCTTGCTGGTAAAGTTTAGTCTTGGTTCCCTCCTTGTGAACCCATGGAGAGTGACTTTTATCTGTGTTACTACGTGGGTCATAAGGGCAAATTCGGCCATGGGTTCCTGGAGTTTGAGTTCTGACCCGACAGGAGATTGAGATATGCCAACAACAGCAATTACAAAAATGATGTCATGATCAGAGAAGAGGCTTATGTACATAAAAGTGTAATGGACGAACTGAAGAGAATAATTGATGACAGTGAAATTACCAAAGAGGATGATGCCTTGTGGCCTCCCTCTGACCGAGCGGGATGGCAGGAGCTTGAAATTGTCATTGGAGATGAACACATTTCTTTCACAACATCAAAAATTGGTTCTCTTATTGATGTCAATCAATCCAAGGATCCAGAAGGCTTATGAGTATTTTATTATCTTGTTCAGGACCTGAAATGTTTGGTCTTCAGTCTTATTGGATTACATGTCAAGATTAAGCCAATCTAGATTGAAAATTGGTGTGAACACAAGGGTTGGGAGTACCTGTTTTTAATTACCATTATTGGGAAATTTTTGTGTATATCAGGGCAATATTTTGAAGGGATGGAAAAGCATTTATCATGCAAATGGAAGTGAAAAGAGAGCCAGGATTGCAAGGCTTATATCAGAAAAAAATAGACTTTAAAACAAAAACTGTAACAAGAGACAAAGAAGGACACTATATACACTTAAAGGGAATGATTCAACAAGAAGATATAACAATTGTAAATATACATCCAACATGGGAGCACCCAAATACATGAAAAAGCTAATAACAAACATAAAGGAAGTAATTGATAGTAATACAATGGTAGGGGACATTAACACCCCACTTATATCAATGGACATATCATCTAAATAGAATCAACAAGGACACTGTGGCTTTGAATGATACACTGGATCAGATGGATTTAGCAGATACATTCAGAACATTCCATCCTAAAACAGCAGAATACAATTCTTTTCATGTGCATATGGAACATTCTCTGGAATAGGTCGCATATTAGGCCACAAAACAAGTCTCAATAAACTAAAAAATATCAAAGTCATACCATGCATCTTTTCTGATCATGACACTATAAAACTAGAAATCAACTACAAGAAAAAATCTAAAAAGAACACAAATACATGGAAGTTAAATAACATGCTACTAAATAATGAATGGGTCAAACAAGAAGTCAAAGAGGAAATCAAAAGATACATGGAGAGAAATGAAAATGAAAACACAACGGTCCCAAATCTTTGGGATGCAGCAGAAGCTGTTGTAAGAGGGAAGTTTATAGCAACACAGGCCTACCTCAAGAAGCAAAAATCTCAAACGACCCAACCTTACACCTAAAGGAGCTAGAAAAAGAACAAAGAAAACCCCAAACCAGTAGAAGGAAGGAAGGAAATAAGATTAGAGCAGATAAACAATATAAATTAAAAATAATAGATCAATGAAAAGATCAACAAAATTGATAAGACCTTCTAGCTAGACTCATAAAAAAAGAGAAATCAGAAATAAAAGAGGAGAAATAATAACAGACACCACAGAAATTCAAAGGATTTTAAGAGAATACTATGAAAACTTACATGTCAACAGATTGGGAAACCTAAAAGAAATGGATAAATTCCTAGGAACATATAACCTACCAAACCTGAATCAGGAAGAAATAGAAAATTTGAACAGATTGATTACCAGCAATGAAATTGAATCAGTAATCAAAAAATTCCCAACAGACAGAAGACCAGGACGAGATAGCTGTGGTGAATTCTGTCAAACATTTATTCTTCTCAAGCTATTCCAAAAAATAGAAGAGGAAGGAAAGCTTCTAAATTTATTCTATGAGGCCAGCATTATCCTTATTCCAAAACCAAATAAAGACACTACCAAAAAGAACTGCAGGCCAATATCGCTCATGAACACAGATGCAAAAATCCTCAACAAAATATTATCAAACCGAATCCAACAATACATTTAAAAAATGACTCACCACGGTCAAGTGGGATTTGTTCATGGGATGCAAGTGTGGTTCAATATTCACAAATCAATCAACATGATATGTCACATCAACAAGAGAAAGGGTAAGAACCATATGATAATTTTAATAGATGCAGAAAAAAACATTTGACAAAGTACAACATCCATCCATGATAAAAACCCTCAACAAACTAGGTTTAGAGGGAACATACCTCAACATAATAAAGGCCATAACTGAAAAAAACCCAGAACATCATCCTCACTGGTAAAAAACTGAGAGCTTTCCTCCTAAGATCAGGAAAAAGACAAATATGTCCACTCTCACCACTCTTAATTCAACATTGTACTGGAAATCCTAGCCACACCAACCAGAGAAGAAAAAAGGAATAAAAAGCACCCAAATTGGTAAAAAGTAAAACTTTCACTATTTGCAGATGATCTGATTCTCTATATAGAAAACCCAAAAGACTCCACCAAAAAACTCCTAGAACTGATAAATGAATTCAGTAAGATTGCAGAATACAAAAATCAATATAAAGAAATCTGTTGCATCTCTATACACCAATAATGAACCAGCAGAAGGAGAAATTAAGAAAGCAATCCCATTTATAATTGCACAAAAATAATAAGATATCTAGGAATAAACTTAACCAAGGAGATGAAAGACCTATAATCTGAGATCTACAAAACACTGATTAAAGGAATTGAAAATGACACAACCAAATGGAAAGGTATTCTATGCTCAGGGATTGGCATAACCAATATAGTTAAAATATCCATACTACCCAAAGAAATTTAGAAATTTAATGTAATCCCTATCAAAATAGCAACAGCATTTTTCACAGAACTAGAACACACAATCCTAAACTTTGTATGGAACCACAAAAGACTCTGAATAGGCAAAGCAATCTTTAAATAGATAAACAAACTGGAGGTATCACAATCTCAGATTTCAAGATATACTACAAAGCTATAGGAATCAAAACAGTATGGTAGTGGCACAAAAAGACACACAGATCAATGAAACAGAATAGAAAATCCAGAAATACACTCACAATTATATGGTCAATTAATCTTTGACAAGGAAGCAAGAATATGCAATGGGAAAACGTGTATTTAACAAATGGTGTTGGGAAAACTGGATAGCAATACGCAAAAGAATGAAACGACCACTTTCTTATACTACACACAAAAACTCAAAATAGATTAAGGACATAAATGTGAGACCTGAAACCATAACAATTCTAGAAGAAAGCCCAGGCAATAATTTCTCTGACATTGGCCCTAGCAACATTTTTCTAGTTATGTCTCCTGAGGCAAGGGAAATAAAAGCAAAAATAAACTACTAGGACTACATAAAAATTAAAAGCTTCTCCATAGCAAAGGAAACAACAAAACCAAAAGGCAACCTACTAAATGGGAGAAGATATTTGTAAATGACATAACTGATAAAGGGTTAGTATCCAAAATATATGAAGAATTCATATACTTCAACACGAAAAAATCCAAATAATCCAATTAAAAAATGGGCAGAAGACATGAATAGTTTTCCAAAGAAGACATACTGACAGATAAAAAGATTCTCAATATCATTCATCATCAGGGAAATGCAAACCAAAACCACAATGAAATACCACCTCACACCTGTCAGAATGGCTAAAATAAAAAACACAAGAAACAAGTATTTGTCATGATGTGGAGAAAAAGGACCCTCATGCACTACTGGTGGGAATATAAACTGCTGCAGCCACTGTGGAAAGCAATATGGAGATTCCTCAAAAAGTTAAAAATAGAACTACCATATGATCCAGTAATTCCACTACTGGGTATTTACCCTCCAAATTGAAAACACTAACTCAAAAAAGATATATGCACCCCTGTGTTTATTGCAGCATTATTTACAATAGCCAAGATATGGAAGCAGCCCAAGTGTCGATCAGTAGATGAATGGGTAAAGAAGTGGTATATAACAATAACAGAAAAGAAGTGGTGTATACACACACATAAACACAATGGAATATTAGCCATAAAAAATAATGAAATCTTGCCATTTGCAACAGCATGGATGGGTAGAAGGAGTATAATGCTAAGTGAAATAAGTCAGAGAAGGACAAATACCTTATGATTTTACTCAAGTGGAATTTTAAGAAACAAAACAAATGAACAACAACAAAAAAGACAAAGCAAAAAATACTTTTAACTGTAGAGAACAAACTGGTGGTTAACAGAGGGGAGGTGGGTGGGGGGAATGGGTGAAATGGTGAAGGGGATTAAGAGTACACTTATCATGATTAATGTATAGAATTGTTGAATCACTATATTGTACATCTGAAACTAATATAATACTGTATGTTAATTTTAAAAATACTGGAGATGGGGAGGTAGGTGACAGTGTAAACAAGTTTGGTCACAAACTAGTAATTTTTAAAGCTGGGTATTGGGTATATAAGGGTTCATTATAAGATTCTATTGATTTTTCTGTTTAGAATTCTCAGTAATAAAATTTTTTTAACTAACTAAGATTATTTAAAAAAAGAAAATGATGCAGGGAGGGGAAAAGGTACTATAAAAGGAACTAATACTTTTTGAGCACCTATGTGTCAAGCTTTATGCTGGCATTTTATATATTAACTAATTTAGTTTTTACAGCAAGCATTGCAACAATTCGAGTATTTAAAAAGTTGGAAGAAGTAGAGAAGAGACAAATTAAGCATAATCTGACCTCTCAAAGACATCTAAGTTTCCTTCAAAACATCTTTCCAAGCACTTTTAAAAACTGAATTGAGATCATACTATACATATAAATTTGCATTCTGCTATTTTTCTATTGTCATTATAGTGTAATCATTTCTCCATGCCATTGGAAATTCTTTAGCATCTATTTAGCATATATTTAAAAGGTCATGTTGAGTACTATAATATAATTAACAGATTACTATATGTTTTGATGTTTGGGTGGGTGGTTTTAAACATCTTTTTATAAATACCCTGAGATACACATTTTTATGCATGAAATTTTTTTGTTTCCTTTTTCACCAGAGCCCATTGCTTGAGCTGGGAATTGCTGGGTTAAGTAAATGGTGTGGGTATTTTGGATACATACTGCCAAATTATACTTTCAGAGAGATCATACCAATTTAGACCCATACTAGCCATGTGAACATTCTGGCCAACTCTTTGCCACTTTGTCAACTAATATTAGTTTTCTAGGGATCTAATTAGGGAGCTTAATAAATCTGGCAGGATGAGGATTTTTATTACCAAATCTTACCAAGAAACTGAGGTTCAGAGAAGTAAGAGGATATGCTACAAGTCCCATGGGTGCCAAGCTATAGAAGTTGTACCAGTGTCCTTTTCAAGATCCCCCTCTTCTTCCTTCCCTTGCTAACTCTCTAGGAGGCAGTCTAATGAACAAAAGGAAATGAAAAGTAGAGGTCTGGAATATCCAGCGACCATAATCTAGAGCTGTTTTGGCTTCTCCTCAATCTAATACCTACCTACCAAGCTGTGACATGCAAACTAGCCAAGTTTGGGGAGAAACTGACTCATCTACCATGTTTATGTAAGATTTCAACCCATTTCTTTCAAATATTGATGGGTAAAACATCTAAAAATTCACAAATCTATAGATTTTTAACAAGAGAATGATTTAAAGAACATAAGTTGATCGTCGTACCAAACAATTAGAGAAGTCATATTTTTCTAAACTGCACAAAGAACATTTATGAAAATTGACCACACACTAGGCATAAATCATGTCTTAGAACATGTCAAGGCACTGATATCAACTACTCTCTCAGTGTACTAATATCTTATTAGTACTTTTATATCTTACTACTTTAGTACTTACTAATTATTTAGTACTTACTAATATCTTATTACTTTTTCAGAGCACCCTGCAATTAAGATGAAAAGGACAATGGAATAGGGAGCACGGACACAGATTTCAGACATAGGGAAACTTGGTATGACAAGGATGGCATTGTACCTCCATGGGGAAAGGTGGGACTATTCAATTAATCATGCAGGACATTTATCCATATGGTAAAAAATTTAATTGGATTGCTAGCTACTTCATTATAGTACCAAAACACAAAAATAAATTCTAGATAGGTCTAAGGTTTAAATGTAAAAGGCAAAAACTTTAGCAGTTTTAGAAGAAAATATGGGAGGATATCATATGATCTTGGGATAAATATTTCTTTAAAAGCAACAATCAATTGATAAACTCAAATACATTAAACTTAAGAATTTGTATTCATTAGAAGACTAGGAAGAACATCGCAAAGTCAAGTTACATTTAGGAGAAGGTGTCTGCAACATATGTAACTGACAAAGGAATGGTATCTAGAATACATTAAAAAAATCTATAAATAAATAAGAAAAAGACCATCAATCCAATAGGAAAATAGGAAAAAAGTATCAACAGGCCTTCTACAGAAGGAAAGATATGAGTGGTGAATAAACATATTAAAAGGGGCTCAACACTGAGTATTTTATATCCACTAAATTGGTGAAAATTAAGAATTTCCTCTGTGCTAAATGTTGGTGAGAAGGTGGATCAATACTCCCCTTAGAAATGGCTGGGAAGGGTGTAAATTGGTACAACCACGTTGAAAAACAAGTTGGCAGTTTTCTTATAAATTTGCATTCCCTACATAATTTGCATTTCCCTTCCCTTAAGTATCTCCTAGAAAAATTCTTGGACATATTCACAGAAGAGATGAGTAAGAATATTTATAGCAATAGTGTTTATAAGTGCAAAAATTTGGAACCCTAAGTGAATCAAAAAGGAGCAGAGGGGACCTTTATTTTTAGTCATCTAGTTGAGAGAGAAAGGATAGATAACAAATAGCTAGAGAGGGGGCATCGAGTTTCAGGATAGTTTCTTGATATATTACAGTTATTTCATCTTTGAGAACAGACTGTTCTGTCATACAGTGCCTGCTATCCTCCAGGTTGCCTTGTTCATAAGAGGTTATTAAATAAGGGTGTGTTGCACTGAAATGAGTTTTCAAGTCTCTAGATTCAAAGATATGAAACAGATTGAAAAGCTCCAGTAACTTCTGAATCACCTACTACTGTTAAGTGACTCAGACTACTAACTGTCTATGTTGTATCACAAGCTGACTTTTCATCCAGTCCCTAAGGCTCTAAAAAGGTGGCCCTCTGACCATATTTAACAAAGCATCGGAAAATGGGTTGCATATCAGTAGGGATAACCAATGAGGTAAAATGACTTACCTTGACTCTTTTTCATTTATGTCCACATTATCATAGATAATAACTTCCTGAGACCTAAGTTCTGGGTTCAAGACAGGATCAAAATAGTCATTAGGTATGGTTTATACAATCCCTTGCTTTCCAAATTATCCACAATACGCAATTATCCAGGTGCATCCCCACATCTGTTCATAGATCTGATCATAGAATATAGATAGGCTAGAAGGATCAAAGAACAAAAAGAATCTCGATTTGGGAAGAAATTTAAATGAGAGATTAAAAAAATAGTGGCATGCCCTAGTACCTCAAACACAGACATATATATTTATATCAATTTAATTTCGTGCAGATTTTCAGAAAATATGAGTTGCTGAAAGGATCATTTTTAGAGTAGGTTCCCATCATCTTGGAACTGGACAAGGATATTCCACTTCTAGAATAGTAAGAGGGCTTTTCCTAATTCCTGGGAAAAAGACAGTTTAAGTAGAATATTCATGTTGATTTTTCTTCCATTATTTTTATTTCAAACCATAGGCAACTGCTCTTCTATAATAATCTTGCATAAAATTGAATCTTAGTGCATAATCATAACTAGACATTTTCAGTTTAGGATATTCACATTCCTGGGGCTCAACATAGAATTCCATAATTTTTTTAAAGAGGTGGGGTAGGGTAGAGGAAGAGAGAAAGAGAGAATCTTAAGCAGGTTCTACACCCAGTTGTGGAACCCAACACGGGACTCTATCTCACAACCCTGAGATCATGACCTGAGCTGAAATCAAGAGTCAGACACTTAACTAAGCTACCTAGGTGTCCCAGAATTCCATAATGTTTAAGTGATTCACCACTTGAGTGAGTTTGGGACCTTCTGGTATAATTATTCATAATTCATATTTGATTGTTCATAAATTTGGGTGGGAGTACAATGCATGCCTATTCTAAGTTGGCTTTTTAGATTTTTATATGGACCAAGGGAATTTTGGGAGACCTATGATTTTATCAGGTTTTTTATATAACCTTCATTTGTTTAGTGCAGCAAACTCATATTTCTGGAATATAATATACATTTGATTTGCCTATTCAGGGTGAACTGAAAGTACCATCATGGCTAGACCTCAGAAACAAAAACCAACAAATAACACAGCCCTCTTTTATTGACAGATTCAACTTACTGAACATGTATTGTGATCATACTATATATCAGGCAATATGCTAATTTCTGCACTATTGTTTTTATAGCAAAGAATATTCCAATGACCTATCCTTGATGCAATCAGTATGTGTACTGCAATGTGATCCTGTCCAACTTATTATGTATTAATTAGGGTGATTTGGCTGTCAAATCCATCAAGAGGCTGTGTGGTATAATGTAAAATGCACAAGCTTTGTAATCAGAGAGACTTGAGTACAAATCCCAGATCACTAAAGTATGGATGTGGGTCCTAGAGCCTCCCTAAAAAGATTATACCTATTTTTCTGGGATTTTAAGAGGCCTGGTATACAGTGGGTATTTAAGAAATGTTACTCATCTTCCCCAAAGTAAGTAATACTGTTTTGTAAAATGTCTTCTTTGATTTTTATGTATCAATTTTTCATTAAATGTGGAATGAAGAAAGGATTACTACTTCTCTGTCCATACCCCTGAATATGCTAATGCTGAGTAGTTTTGTACCAGCAATTAGCGAATGTCACTTACCTAAATCAGGCATCGAAATTGAAAATGCACTGTAGATTGACAAAAGACACAAAAGGGTTACGGAAAAAAGCCAGGTTCAGAGAGATTAGTTGATCCATCTCAAATAACATATTGATGACTAGGTTTCTTGATGCAGGTGTGTCTAGGCAAAGATGTGAAGCAAACCTTTCCTACAGGTTCGTTCTGATTAACCTTCTCCTTGCTTCCATACCACCATTTAAAAATGAGCTTATGTATCTCCAGGGACCACCCATTATCCACTCCCCCTTTCCTAACTAGACAACCTCAGGCTCTGCCTCTGTCCATCCACAAGATCCTGTTTCTGCCTTCTAACCTTCCAAGATGCTCACCAAATACAGGCATGCCTCATTTTATTGCCCTTGGTTTTATTGCACTTCATACATACTGTGGTTTTTTATAAATGGAAGGTTTATGATAACCCTACATCAAGCAAATCTATCAGCACTATTTTTCCAACAGCATTTTCTTACTTTGTGTCTCTGTTATATTTTGGTAATTCTCACAATGTTTCAAACTTTTTCACTATATTTGTTATGGTGATCTGTGGTCAGTGATTATGACTCACTAAAGCTCAGATGATGGTTAGCATCTTTTAGCAATAGATTATCTTTTAATTAAGGTGTGTATATTTTTTAGACATGGTTCACACTTAATAGACCACACTATAGTGTAAATATAACTTTTATATGAACTGGGAAACCAAAAAATTTGATTCAATTTATTATAACATTTGTTTTGTTGTAGTGGTCTGGAACCCAACCCATGATATCTTTGAGGTGCACCTGGATATCCATTGTGGGATAAATATGGTGAGAGAGAACTACCCTCTGCAGACACAGGACCCTGCCTATGTATATGGTTAAGCCAAAAGGATATCTTGAGAGCAGGGCTCCAGACCAGGGGGAAATGGAAGATAGCAGATTGCTAAGTGGGAGAGGACATTTGGCCCAGGTAGACTGTTTGGTTACACAGTTAAGGAGATGGAAGGAAGTATGATGTGGTAGAAAAAAAAAAATTCATGTATTTTAAACAATTTAAGTTCAGTCCTACAGGTATTAGGGGGACACTGACCATGGGCCAGGCCCATGTGCTGGGCATACAAAATGATCAAAGTTTCTACCCCGAAGTAGCTTAGCATTTAATGAGGGAGACCAAAAGTAAATTAGTACAACACTGTGTGATAAGAACATAATACAGGATTGTCCAAAGAAACAGCACTTTTGGGAAAAATCAGCTAACCTTTATGCAAGCCTTAGGTTCTTCATTTCTAAAGTGAATACCAGCTCTATCTTGCAGGGTGAGTGTTAGAGCTGGATGGGGTGTACCTAAGTGGATGTGCCTGGCAAAGGAGCTGAGGATGCTCACTGGTCCCTGCTGTCAGCAACTGTATGACCAGACTGGGTGCTGTCAGAATAGAGGAGAAGCGGTACCTGGTCCCTGGAGTCAGAGAGAGCTGAATCTGACTCTTAGTTCTGCCATTTACCCACTTACCCTGTGCAAGTCACATAACTTCTCAAAGCCTTAATTTTTCATCTGGGAAATGGAGAAAAGAGTTTCTATCTCATGGGGTTATTGTGAAGATTGGAGAGAGAACACATGTGAAGCACTTCACCCTCCCTCTCCCCAGTGCCTAGTTAGCATGCATCCTTGGCCTCTCCACTCAAGGGCTCCTGGCTCAAAAAAGCCTTTCCTAATACCAATTCCCTTCCTCTATTTTAAGTGAGCCAGGGTGGTGGTAGCTCCTATTTAAACCTAGAAATTGAGGCTACAAAAAATCTAGAATGAGGGGTGCCTGGGTGGCTCAGTTGTTAAGCGTCTGCCTTTGGCTCAGGTCATGATCCCAGGGTCCTGGGATCAAGCCCCGCATCAGGCTCCCTGCTCCACGGGAAGCCTGCTTCTCTCTCTCCCACTCCCCTCTGCTTGTGTTCCCTCTCTCACTGGGTCTCTTTGTCAAATAAATAAATAAAATCTTTTTAAAAAATCTAGAATGATATTTCCTTCCTCTAGGTCATTTATTCATTCAATAGCCATTTACTGAGTACCTATCATGTCCCAGGCATGGTTCTTTATGTTGGAGATACAGCAATGGACAAAACAGTCAATATCCCTGCCTTCATGGATTCTAGTAGGGTGAAGCAGACAAAACAAGGAAATTTACGTTCTGTCATGCGAGGAGTTAAGTACAATTGAAAAAAGTAGAGCAAGATAAGGGGGCAGGAGAGCTGAAGGTGAAGGTTGGCTTGCCATTTTTCAGAAGATGGTCAGGGAAGGGTTTACTGGTAAGGTGACTTGAGTAGAATCCTGAAGGGAGTGAGGGAGTGAGCCACGCAGTTATCTGAGTAAGAGTATTCTAGGAAAGGGAAGAGCAAATACAGAGACCTTCAGGCAGAGGTGTGCTTGGTCCTTTAAAGAAAAGCAAGGAAGTCAGTGCATCTGGAACAGAGGGAGTGAGAACAGGTTTAACATCTAATTCCAATGTAAAATTCATAGCATAGCTAAGGCTGGTGGCATTTAATTCTTGACTTATTTATACCTAAATCAAGCCATTGAATGACTATCCTAATAGGCAGTGTGTGTGTGTCTGAGACAAAGAGAGGGTGAAGAGCCTTATTCTGTTTTTGTTTTGTTTCATTTTGTTTTTGGAAGAGCCTTACTCTTTTTAAATGTCACATTACCATGGTTGCAACTTCCCTCTGAAGGGAAAGTAATCAACTAGGAGTTGGTGTTCAAGAGAGGAGCCCTCAATCAAAAGGCTCAACAGAAGATAATAAAATTCTGTCCTGTCTTGTTACATCTACATGTTATTAAATGAAAAATTAAGGCAGAGAGGCAGATTTTGCCAACATTTATGGGAAAAAATCTTAATAGACTTTCCTAAAGATGAAACATCTTTCTCTGCAGGTGGTAACTTCTCTTTTATAGAGGTATGCATGCACAGGTATTTGGCTTGTTAGGAAGTTTGCAGAGAAGCTTGTGTACTGGGTTGGACTAGATAATATGGATTTCTCTTGTTACCCTGAGACTCTCTGACTCTAAGAAAAAGGGTTTCTCAGGAGATGTTATAAGACATGCTCCGGATATTAGGGAGATACACAGGAGAGACAGGTGATCCAGGTTTGGGTAGAGAGGTTCAGGGAAGATGTCCCAGAAGGGATACTATTTGACCATTTTTGATAATCAAAGGAGGTTGGAGGAGGACAGATGCATTCAAGACCAAGGGAATGTCCTGATTAAAGTGAAGAGGCATGCAGTACGATGGCAGAGTTAGATCTGTGGAGGTATTTATATGGCATAGTAGAGAGTGGAAATCAGAGATAAACAAGAAAAAACTGGACATGTAAGAAGGCAGCTGCCATGAAGTATTTACTTGCCATAGGAAGGGACTGGATATTTGTTCTAAAGGTTGTAAGAAGTCACTGAATAGTTCTAAGAAAAAGGAAAGCAGATTTGCATTTAAAAATATCTGCATTCTCGCCTAGATCAATTTTTTAAAAATATTTATTTATTTTAGAGAGAGCATGAGTGG
This sequence comes from Neomonachus schauinslandi, assembly GCF_002201575.2. Classification (NCBI taxonomy): domain Eukaryota; kingdom Metazoa; phylum Chordata; class Mammalia; order Carnivora; family Phocidae; genus Neomonachus; species Neomonachus schauinslandi. Next base: position 44,637,428 of record NC_058406.1, read on the forward strand.
TAGGGGGCGGAGGGAGAGAGAGTCCCAAGCAGACTCCATGGCAAGTGCAAAGCCCAATGTGGGCCTTGATCCCACAACCCCAAGATCATGACCTGAGCTGAAACCAAGAGTGGGACACTTAGGGGCGCCTGGGTGGCTCAGTCAGTTAAGTGACTGCCTTCGGCTCGGATCATGATCCCGGAGTTCCAGGATCGAGTCCCATATCGGGCTCCCTGCTCAGCGGGGAATCTGCTTCTCCCTCTGACCCTCCCCTCTCTCGTGCTCTCTCTCTCATTCTCTCTCTCAAATAAATAAAATCTTAAAAAAATTATTAAAAATAAAGAGTGAGACACTTAACTGACTGCACCATCCAGGTGCCCCTCACCTGGATCAAATTTCTAAGGGACCACAGGCATCATAATTTTTTGTCAGAAGCATCTAACCTGCTAGGCCCAGACAATGCCTTTGTGCATAGGTCTTATTGACCACTGCAGCTCTACTTCCATGGTCAGGACTATAATTTATGAACCCCATGTTCTGTTGGATCTCTTGGTAGATCTAGATCCAGCAGACAATTGGACTTAATATCACATAACTTTGAGGTTTTATGATTGACAAGAACTTCAAGGTAGAGTAACAATTCCACGCCAGTATACCTGATGACTCCAGGGAAATTATTTTACCATCCCTTGCCTCTTAAAACAGATCTATCCATTTCTACATATTAGAGAAGTACCTTGGAATCTCCCTTGTATGCAAGAGGAAACATGGGCTGGATCATGATTTGCCCCCAACTGCACAGTGAATAAATTGCAGAGCTGAAACTAGAACCCAGAATTCAGGCCTCCCATCTCTACTGCTAGTAAATCTGTAACTTTCTCAAACATTGGTAATTAGCTGGGAAGGAGAGGGTCCTCTCCACGTCTAAGACCTTGAGATATATGAACCACTCAGCTGAAAGTTCATCTCCCCTCTCTACACACTGCCTCACTCCAGAGAGGCAAATTAGAATACAAAATGTAGACAACTAAAACCACTGGAACTTGTAGGGCTAAGAAAGCATAATAGGATACAATTAATAATATAATAGTTAGTGATAATAGGAATATATGCCAAAGGTGATGAGGAAAAATTTCCTTTCTAGACTTTGCTTAAGACTTTCCTTCTACCCTTGTTTACAACCCTTTATCATCAATTTTTTTTTTTCCAAAAGGGATACTGTCACTGTCTTATTAATATCTGTGGGTATGGTTCACTCACAAATTGGAAAGGAGGAGGCAGGTGTTAACCAGGGCCCTTGGTTTTAGTTTCAGATATCCCCTGCACTGTTTCTGAGAATATGATGTAAAACTACCAGGCTAGCACTGCTAGGCCTCTCCTGGAAAGAAAAAGTAAGAAAGACTTTTTACCTTACGTTTTCTTTCAACTTGTTTTTCTTCATTTTAAACCTATCCTTTTCTTTCTTGAAGAATTTCCGCAGTCTTTTAAGTGCTTCTTTTCCATCTAAACTAAGAGGAATCAGAGGATATAAATAACATGGCATTTCAGAGAGTACTGGAGATGGACGAGGCTCATTCCAGAACACATCTCACTCCGGGAAGAGACAGGAAATGCCTTATCGACATCTATGCTCTTCTTTGTTGAGGTACCAATATGAAATAACACACACCAGTCAGCTATGAAGGGGATTATACTTCAATACAAACTTTCATCCGCCCCAAATGGTCTCTATTTTGAGGATACGAAGCAAGGTCTTCCTTTTAGAGAAGGTGACTTTAGGAAGCATAGTTTATAAACTATACTGGAAAAATGTTTTGAAATTCCGGGCTCCTGAAATCTACATCACTGACTTAATTTATTGAATGATGTCACAACAATGGTGGTACATTTACTGCCCAGTTAAGGATTACAATTCTTCCAAATATGCTCTCAGGTTTTTTAGGAGGTAGGGAGAGGGAATGATACACCCACACCCTCCCACCCAGTATGGATCCCTACCCTTCCCTTCAACCCTAAACCTTCTTGCTTTTGACCACTGCTGTTTCATTTCCACAATGTGCCCCAATAACTAAACTTGATGAATAATGCCCATTTGAGCAAATGTTCCTGATAACGTGGAATTCTTAGATATTAAATTAAGCCCAAATCCCAGAGACAGTCTTATTAACTTGCAAAGACATAGGTTAAGTCATAACCATTGATTTCTTCCTGGAAATGCTACGATAGAACTGAAGCAAGTTTTACTGATACTTACTTCTCCTTTCTCACTTATTTCCTAACACAATATTAAGGCCCTCTACTTTGAGAGGTGGACACTTTCTCAAAAGAGGAAGCAATATAATTAAAAATTATAGCATATGATTGTATACAATCACAAGTCTCTTTTTCATCACAGTGTAGTATTAAAATATCTTATCTCTACTCTTGATGCAAATCCTCCCTAAGGATGATAGGGTCAAGGGAAGGGGATTGTTTCTTCAACTCTGGTTTTCCTACACTAACAGGGAAGTACTATTAGCTACAAAGCTGAGAAAGAGAGAAACTCACTCTATCTTTGGGTAGTTGCTCTTTGTTTTATAGACCTCTTCATATGCTTCTTCACTATTTTCTTCTGAAATTAAAAAAAAAACTATTTTCATTTATTATAGTGACAGTAGTTCAGATTCATATTTCATAAGAAATTACTGGATACCTATCAGGTGCTAGGTACAACTTGATGTCAAGCACAATTTTTTTTTAATAAGCATATGGTAAAAATAATTAAACCTCTATAAAAGTATGTACAAAGTGAAAATTCATATTTGCTTCCACCCAATTCCAAGTCTGATCTGATGTAGTAGAAGAAAGCTGGTTTATTAACAGATTCCATCCTTCTACCCTCATCCTTTGCATATTTCATATATAACACTCAGAGTCCACTAAACATCACACACTGTGCTGAATGCTGGGGCAATAATGGAGAACCAAAGCATCCTGAATAATCTTTCGCTTGATACCATGGCTTTAGCCTAGCCCAACACATGAGCTTAAAGTATACAGATACACTTTGAGGCTACCCCGCAATGGAGGATTTTCAAGTTTAAAATGTGACTCACGCACAGCGAGTTTAGGAGAGTCACTTAACTTCTCCATGCCTTAGTTCCTTTCTATAATGGCATACTAGATTTCATGATCTCTAAGGTTGTTTCACCATCTAAAATTCTGACATTCTAAGGAAGACAAAAGCAACCAGAGCAGCATTTGATTATCCCTCCTCTCTTACTTCTTTATCCATGCACATTCAATAAATAGTTCTGGTGTGTCTCACATGTTCCTGGCATTATGCTAGGGGCTAGGAAAAATAGCAAGCATAAAGAAAGTAACAGTCTAGGAGGGAAGGCAGTTATTAATGGAAGAATCACATAGATATAAAATTATAACTGTTAAGTGCAGAGAGGGAAAGCCATGGTACTAGGACATTGATGAGACTACACACCAAGGGGAATATTCTCTGGGGCAAAAATGAAGGAGCTGGGATCAGAGGAAACATTAAGAGTCACGTAGGCAGGGCGCCTGGGTGGCTCAGTTGGTTGAGCGACTGCCTTCGGCTCAGGTCATGATCCTGGAGTCCCGGGATCGAGTCCCGCATCGGGCTCCCTGCTCGGCGGGGAGCCTGCTTCTCCCTCTGACCCTCCCCCCTCTCATGTGCTCTCTCTCTCATTCTCTCTCTCTCAAATAAATAAATCTTTAAAAAAAAAAAAAGAGTGACGTAGGCAAAGGGGCCCAGGGGAGGGAAGAGCACTCCAAAAAGAAGGAGGAGCACACGAGAACACCCTGTGGTGGAGCTTGGCAAGTCAGAGAAGCTAAAAGGCGGTAGGCATGAATGGATCTCAAGGATGAAGACTCAGTATGGTGTGAAAAGTCCTCAGTTGCAGGTAGAGGCAAACCACTCAAGGCTCTAGACCATGTAAGAGTTGATCTTAAAAGTATTGGGAAACCATGATTGAGTGTTAAGTAAACAACATTCCTGTAACTTAAGAAAGAAAACAGATGAACATATGGGAAGGGGAAAAGAAACAAAGGAGAGAGGGAAGCAAGCCCTACATGACTCTTCATGATAGAGAACAAACTGAGGGTTAATGGAGGGAGGTGGGTGTGGGAAGGACTGGAAGGGTGATGGGGATTAAGGAGGGCACTTGTGATGAGCACTGGGTGTTGTATGTAAGTGATGGACCACCAAATCCTATCCCTGAAACCAATATTGCCCTGTATAGTAACTAACAAAATTTGAATTAAAAAAAAAAAAACATTCCTATAACCAGACCTGCCTTGTGAAGCAGTCAGGAAGGAGGACCTTTCACAGTGAAGTTGCTTTATTGCCGCAAAAGCCCCATTATTAGCGTCTTCACCTTCATGATTCTAAGTGCATTTGTTAGCACATACCTTGGACCACTTCTCCCACCTAGCTTGTCATCACCTCACCCGATTGGCATTATTAAAAGTATATATAGATAAAAGACACCTTACACTATCAGCCACAAAAGCACTCAGCAATTCCTACCGACAGTTTCAAATGTCTTCTTATACTTACCATCATCGGAAGCAAATGAGTTAGAGAGGTCCGACTGTGGTCTGCAGGGAGAAATAATGCAAAGACCCTTAGCCTATTGTGTTGTACCTTTAGTCTCACCACAGTCATCTCCAGTCTCACCACACTGCTGAAGGGCTGACATGCACTTACCCCACTCTCCCGGGGTACTCAACATCATCATAGGTCTCCTCTGAGATGGAGTGAGGCTTACAGGCCCCCCTGCCTGGCGCTTCTGTGGTGACCTCCAAGGCCTCCACATACCCACCTGTAAAGAAAACAGAGAAAGTCCTGAGGAATAGCTCATCAACTGCTACCATAAATGCATTCACACATTCCATGACAGTGGAGGTAAGAATAGGAAAGGCAGATGTCATACGCTGAAACTGGGTTATAATCTTGGTATGTACGCTTCTTTGGCACCCCACTTCACCTTGCAGAGACTCAGTTATGGTTCTCTGAAGTTGGGACAATAATAACACCAACTCCCACACTATCTGGCCCTTGTCATGTCTCTCAATGACGGTGGCAAGGATGAATATGTATTTATGAAGAGTGCTAGCCTAGTGACCAGTAACTCTTCTCTTAATGGCTGTTCTCTAATCTCTGACCTCAGATGGTGAGATCCTCCAGGGTACAGCCCTGGAGTTTCTTTTTTTTCCCTAAAGATTTATTTATTTATTTGAGCGAGCGAGCGAGAGAGCATGGTGGAGGGGCAGAGGAGGAGGGAGAGAGAATCTCAAGCAGATTCCCTACTGAGTGCAGAGTCCAATGATGCAGGGCTTGATCCCACGACCCTGAGATCATGACTTGAGTCAAAACCAAGAGTCACACGCTCAACTGACAGAGCCACCCAGGAGACTCTTCTCTCTCTTTAAATCTAGATGACCTTATCCAGTTTTGTGGCATTTTTTCTTCAAATTTCTTAGACAAGTTGATTGAGCATGTTAACATTTCTTATTTCTTTTTTTTTAAAGATTTTATTTATTTATTTGAGAGAGAGAATGAGAGAGAGCACATGAGAGGGGGGAGGGTCAGAGGGAGAAGCAGGCTCCCCGCCGAGCAGGGAGCCCGATGCGGGACTCGATCCCGGGACTCCAGGATCATGACCTGAGCCGAAGGCAGTCGCTTAACCAACTGAGCCACCCAGGCGCCCAACATTTCTTATTTCTTAGTGATGGAATTAGCCAGAAGATGGTGTGCCAGGTTGAAAAATGTACAGGGATTGTTGGCACAAGTAGCTAGTTGCAGGTGCTGCTTTATTTCACAGAGCAGTAAACTTGTCATAACCATAAAATTGCCACATTTTTATCAGTTGGCGTGGGTTAATATTTCGAGTATGGGTGATTCAGAACCATTTTCACACATGAACTATTAATCAGAAAGAAGAAGTGATACATCTGAGAAATAAGCAACGAGCAAATTGACTTGTGTCAACTAAATGAACCAAGCAACAAGATTTTACCCCCTGATAAGAAGTCAGTTAGCATGTAGACCCTGAAGCGTCTCAAGCATGTCAGGTCCTTAAGCCATAAAGTGCTGCTTTTCCTTAAGGAGTTACCAGTAAATTTCTCCAGCACAAAGCAGAGAGCTGAACACCCATGTGCTTAATTCCTAGTTCAAGACATTTTTTTTTTCCTTTCTGACTCCTTCCTTTTGGCTGCAACATATGTAAAAGTTTATGGCTTCTTTTTAAAAACACAGACAACTCCCAAATTTACATCTCTAACTTAGACATTTTTCATGAATTCTAGATACTCCATCAGCCTTCACACCACTCCTATTTGGTTGTCTAAACACATTATGCTCCAAACCAAACTCACACTTTCTCTCTGCAAATCTGCTTTTCCTGAAGTCGGCTCCATCTCAATAAAAAATGGCAACACGTCCTTTCAGTTGTTCAGGTCCCAAACACAAAGACGTCCTTGACTCCCTCCTCTACTTCCAAATTCTATCCTGAATCCAAACGCATCTCAACAAGTCTGCCACGTATGCTCCTCCGAGCTCCAGTCATTTCTCTCACATTAGTGCAACAAGCTCCTAACAAGTCCCTGATTTATCCCTTTGCATTTCTTCTTTCATGACTTCGGCCAGGACGATTCTTTAAATACAATCAGATCATTCTGTTCTTGTGCTCAAAACCTCTCATTCTGAAAAATCTGTCAGAGGAAACGCCAAAGTTCTTGGAATGGTCTACAGAAGCTCCCACACTATCTGGCCCTTGTCATGTCTCTGACCTCATCTCCTACACCCTGCTCCAGCCACACAGCCTCCCTGCTGTTCTGCCCCCACATCTGGTAGGTTCCTGCCTCAGGATATTTGCATTCCTTCTCCCCTCCCCAGAACATTCTTACCCTAGATACACTTGGCTCTCATCTACTTTACATCTCTGGAGTCACCTATCAACGCTTTAAAATTGCAACTCCTACTCCCTCCGCTGGCTTTCTTCATTCTCTTTCCTTGCTTTATTTTTTCCCATAACATTTACTACCACAGCATTCCACAGAGTGGATATTTTATCTTTCATATATTTACCATCTGTCTCCTCTGATCAGAATGCAACTTCCATGAGCATAGGGATTTTTGTCAGTTTTGTCTACTGCTATACCCCCAGCACCTAGAATAGAGCCAGGCACATAAAAGGCACTCCAGTATTTTTTTAATATTGAATGATTTGAATGCATATGTCTTCTAACTAGAGTGTTTTGCATATTAATAGTGTTTACTGATATATTAAATTTTACATCTTCTGTCTCATTACATACTTTTTATATGTTCTGTCCCCCCCCCCCCATCTTCCTCTTTCTTGACTGATATTTCTTCTCTTCATTCTTCTTTGTTTTCTATTTGTTTGGAAGGAATATGTGCTATCTTTTAATAGTTATCCTAGTATATTTTAAATTTTAATAACATACAGGAAAAAGCACAAATCATGAGAGTATAGCTCAATACATTTTCCCAAATTGAACATATTCATGTACATGATCAAAAACCTAACACTGCCAGTGCCCCCAAGCCCTTCCCATGCTCTGTTCTAGTCCTTGTTCCCTCCCACAAGGGGAGCCACCAGCGTACTGCCTAATATCAGAGGTCAATTCTGCTGATTTATGAACTTTATATTAATGGAATAATTCAGAATGTTCTCTTTGGTGTTGCCTACTTCCCTTCAATACTAAGTGACATTCATCTGTGCTGTTGCGTATAGTTGTAATTTGTTCATTCCTGTAACGATTCCATTGTGTGAACATGCTACATTTATCCTTTCTACTTTAGATGGACATGTGGATGGTTTCCAGTTTGAGGTTATTATAAAAAGTTCTGCTATGAACATCTTGTATATGTCTTGGTAAATTGAAGTATGCATTTCTATTGGGTATAAGAATAGGCATGGGGTTGCTAGTCATAGGATATGCATATGCTGGGCTTTAATAGATACTGCCAGACAGTTTTCCAAAGTGATTACCCCAGTTACAGTCCCAGCAGTGTAGGAGAGTTCTAGTTGTTCCATAACTTCACTAAGACTTGATATTTTTAGTGGTTTTTATTTTAGCCATTTGGGTGGGCGTGTAGTGATATCACATTGTAGGTTTCATTTGCATTTCCCTGAGACTTAATGAAGGTGAACAGCTCTTCCATAATGTATTTGCTTTTTGAATATCTTCTTGAGTGAAGTACCTCTTCATGTATTTTCCCAATTTCTCTAAATTTTTTTTCTGATTTTTATATTTTCTGGATACAGTGATGTTTATAGAAGATTTATATATTCCATATTAGAGTCCTTTGTCAAATATATATACAAATCAAGTAACTTCTTCCACTCTGTGCCTTGCTTTTTCACTGGTATCTTTTGATGAATATATATCCTAGCTACTCTCTTTTAAAGCTAGCATAAATTACTATTGTTACTCACAATTAAAAACCTTAGAATGCTTTGAGTTACCTTCCCAAAGTATGTGCTATTAATGTTCAATATTTTTTTCCCTCTCCCCAGTTTGATGTTATTGTTTTATTCAGTTGACACTTGCTATTCTTTCTTGCATCCGAAATTCTCTATCTGGGATTATCTTCTTTCTGCCTGAACTACACGCTTTAGAATCTCCTTGAGAAGGTTTCATTTGGTGATTAAAATCTCTCACTTTTTATTTGTCTGAAAATATAATAATTTTTCCTCCATTCCTGACATGCATTTTCACTAGTTATACAATTCTGGATAGACATTCAATATTTTTCAGCAGCACTGTATTCAAGTTACACACTCTTGTTGAGAACTCAGCAATCAGCCTGCTTGTTTCTTTCTGGGTGACTGGCCTTTTCCTTTGTCTGCTTTTAAGGTATTTTAAGATATTCTCTTATTCTTCAATATTCTTCCATTTCCTTAAGATATAACTAGGTGTGGAGTTCTTTTATTTATCCTACTTAAGAACTTAAGGGCTTCTGGATCTATAAATTGGTACCTTTCAACAATTCTAGAAAATTATCAGGCATTATCTCTATTTTATCCTCCTTCCCACTCTTTCTAGGACCCTTTTGTAGAATGCTGATTTAATGTTATTTTAAGACTTCTTTTATCCTTGAGGATTCTTATCCTCTCTTTCATTTTTTCCTATCATTTCTCCTGTGGAATATATTTTGGATAATTTCTCTAGATTTATCTTCTTGTTCCTTAATTTCTTCACCTGTGTCTAATTTGATGTATAATTCATTCACTGCATTTCTATATCAATTTATCAAATTATTTATCTTTTTCAAATCTGTTTATTCCCTGTTCATATTTTTAAATTTTTTTTAAATTTTATTATGTTATGTTAGTCACTGTACATCATTAGTTTTTGATGTGGTGATCCACGATCCATTGTTTTCATATAACACCCAGTGCTCCATGCAGTACATGCCCTCCTTCATACCCATCACCGGGCTAACCAATCGCCCCTCCCCCTCTAAAACCCTGGTTGTCTCTCAGAGTCCACAGTCTCTCATGGTTCATCTCTCCCTCTAATTCCCCCCCCCTCATTTTTCCCTTCCTTCTCCTAATGTCCTCCATGCTATTCCTTATGTTCCACAAATAAGTGAAACCCTATGATAATTGACTTTCTCTGCTTGACTTATTTCACTTAGCATAATCTCCTCCAGTCCCATCCATGTTGATGTAAAAGTAGGGTATTCATCCTTTCTGAAGGCTGAGTAATATTCCATTGTATATATGGACCACATCTTCTTTATCCATCCATCTGTTGAAGGGCATCTCGGCTCTTTCCACAGTTTGGCTATTGTGGACATTGCTGCTATGAACATTGGGGTGCATATGGCCCTTCTTTTCACTACATCTGTGTCTTTGGGGTAAATACCCAGAAGTGCAATTGCTGGGTCATAGGGTAGCTCTATTTTTAAATTTTTGAGGAACCTCCACATTGTTTTCCAAAGTGGCTGTACCAACTTGCATTCCACCGACAGTGTAAGAGGGTTCCCCTTTCTCCACAACCTCTCCAATATTTGTTGTTTCTTTCCCTGTCCATTTTTGCCTTTCTAACTGGTGTAAGGTGGTATCTCAATGTGGTTTGGATTTGAATTTCCCTGATGGCTAATGATGATGAACATTTTTTCATGTGTCTGTTAGCCATTTGTATGTCTTCTTCAGAGAAGTGTCTTTTCATATCTTCTGCCCACTTTTTGACTTGATTATTCGTTTTTTGGGTGTTGAGTTTGAGAAGTTCTTTATAGATTTTGGATACCAGCCCTTTATCTGTAGTGTCATTTGCAAATATCTTCTCCCATTCTGTGGGTTGCCTCTTTGTTTTGTTGACTGTTTTCTTTGCTGTGCAGAAGCTTTTTATCTTGATGGAGTCCCAAAAGTTCATTTTTGCTTTTGTTTCACTAGTTTTTGGAGATGTATCTTGAAAGAAGTTGCTGTGGGCAATGTCAAAGAGGTTACTGCCTATGTTCTCCTCTAGGATTTTGATGGATTCCTGTCTCACATTGAGGTCTTTCATCCACTTTGAGTTTATCTTTGTGAATGGTGTTAGAGAATGGTCGAGTTTCATTCTTCTGCGTGTGGCTGTCCAATTTTCCCAGCACCATTTATTGAAGAGACTGTCTTTTTTCCATTGCATGTTTTTTCCTGCTTTGTCAAAGATTATTTGACCATAGAGCTGAGGGTCCATATCTGGGTTCTCTATTCTGTTCCATTGGTCTAGATGTCTGTTTTTGTGCCAGTACCATGCTGTCTTGGTGATCACAGCTTTGTAATATAGCTTGAAATCAGGCAACGTGATGCCCCCAGCTTTGTTTTTCTTTTTCAACATTTCCTTGGTGATTCGGGGTCTTTTCTGATTCCATACAAATTTTAGGATTGTTTGTTCCAGCACTTTGAAAAATGTCATTGGAATTTTGATCGGGATGGCGTTGAAGGTATAGATTGCTCTGGGTAGCATAGACATTTTAACAATGTTTATTCTTCCGATCCATGAGCATGGAATATTTTTCCATCTTTTTGTGTCTTCTTCAATTTCTTTCATGAGTGTTCTGTAGTTCCTAGAGTATAGATCCTTTACCTCTTTGGTTTGGTTTATTCCGAGGTATCTTAAAATATATTAAATATTATGTTTTGTGTTTAATAATTCCAATATCTGTACTATCTTGCAGGTTGGCTCCTAGATCTGTTATTTTGCTGGTTTCCAATCACTGTGACTTGTTTGCTTGTGTGTTTAGTAATTTTTGTCTATGAACTGTTAATTTTTAAAAGTATATATTGTTGAATTATTTGAAACCTGGAATAGAAGTTGGTTCCATGAAAGAGGATTTTGTTTGCTTCTACCAGTTGTCTGGGAGGGCTACCAAGCTGATACCACATTAGATTACTTTGGGTTTCTTTTGGACCACACACATTGTAGTGGGGATTTGAACTGCTGATGGACATGAGGATCAGCTTATGGTAATCATTTTTTTTTTCCTTCACCCAGCACCAGGGTCAAAATGGCCAAGTTTCCTTCTGATTACCAGGGCTTGTGTTTTGTTAATTTTTTTTCAACCAAAAGAAGTGATAATTTCATTCATTTTTTCAAGAAGCCTATTTGCATAGGAGGAGTACAGAAAGACACTCTATTGTGTTTTTCTTCTCAAAACTTTGATTTCATGCCAACTCTCCTTGACTAAGCATTTTGTGCTACTCAAACAAGTACTGGAAAGAACTAGTAATGGACTCAGCAACTCCCTTTGTGCTTTAGCAGCATGTACAGATTACTCAGAATAATCCTCTTTGGACTGTTTTCTTCATGGTATAATCCCCAAATCTATAGTGACTCTTCACGGACAGTTCATAATTGCATGAAAATAGCTTTCATCCCCATATTCAGGGCCCTCCTGTAACTCTTTAATTCACTTCAACTGGTCTTCCTCTCACTTCCATTTTTTTTCTATACTCCAAATTAAATCTACTCACTTCTCAATTTAAGGCATGGTTTTTGATTTTATGCCACCTCTGTGCTTTCTCATGTGCCAATAATATCAAAAATATCTTTCTCCCTTTTTCCATTTATTTTTGAAAAAAATTTTATTGTGTTCAGAATGCTTGAGATCTACCCTTTTGATAACAAATTTATAAGTACACAATATAGCATTTTTAACTACAGGCACAGTCTTATTCATTCTGTGTGGACATAATCCTTTGAGGTCCTGACTTTATACAGAAGTTTCCAATTATGAGCTCACTTGGGGCAGATCCTGGGATATCAGGACCTGTCCTCTGAACATCACACCATCAAAATAGGAGTTCAAGAGATTCAGAGCTCAGTAAAAACCCTTAGGGCAAGAGTAGCTCTGGCACTCACCTTCCAGGGTTCCTGGTTCCTGCAAGTATATGGATGCTTTCTTTTTACATCAGTTCTGTGATACTTTAATAATTTTCCAAAAATTCATTCTTTACTTTTCTTAGTCAAGAGAATTATTCATGTTGTCAAATCTACTGTAGTCTCACTGGAGTTGGATTTATTCTTTTATTCCTTTCTTTAACAAAGTTTTGTTGGGGGATCTCCAGTGTGCCAGACACTGTGCCAGGTTGCAGAAATACAGAGAAAAATACCAAATGGTCTCTAATCACATGGTGCCCACCGTGTACCATGGGAGACAAACATGTACCCCATGTATTATAATGTAAGGTATGCTATACTTTTTTTTAGAGAAGGAAATAAATGAAGAGAACTAACAGTTATTGAGCACTGAAATATACACTTTATATACATTGACAAAGAGTCCTGGAAAATAAGTAGTATTAACCCCATTTGTACATGAAAGTCTGTAAATTTCCTAAGATTATGGGATTAGTATATAGGGGTCCTGGGTCCCAGAAATGCTTAACTGCAAAGCCTAATATGGAGATGGGGTCACTTGGTTGCTGTTTCAGTGCCATGGAAACAGAAAGGAGTGGGGAATTGTGGTCCCTGGAGAGCAGGGAAGAGGAGGATGGATGGAGGTAAGTGAGGCCTCAGAAGAAGTGACTTCTGAGATAGATCTTAAAGGATGCTTAGGACATCAGCAGGTAGCGAATTCCAGACAGAGATCAGGCAAAATTACAGGGGCATTTAAACACATGACGCAGGAAATGCAGAATGCTGCAGAGTATGCGGGGAAGGACCTGTGAGGCAGGGATGTGGCCAACTAGCCCAGAGGCACATTTTAAGGGACCCGGAGTCCATCTTATGATCACTGCGTATTTATTCTTCTCATAACTGTTTTGTAACGTGAAATGTCAGTGGTCTGCCATGGTTTATTGGGCTGGAGTGGATATCTGTTTTCTTTGTCTACCAATACCTATTCCCCCGCCCCCCCCAACAGCCCTTTTCTTTCACTTGGGAAATCCTTCAATCTGATATTATGTACTTTTGGTAGAACGGACTCTGCCTGCAGCTCCTGGGGTGAGTTTATGACACAGGCTGAGCCAACCAGAGCATCCTATCCCCCATTTATAATGACTGGTGCAGAGATGACATGTGACCCAGTCAGAGCCAATAAGACCCAGATCTGGGCCTTTTCTCATAACACTTGAGAAGGTAAAAATTTCTAGTTTTCCTCTAGGGTTCCTAAGAGGATAGGGTATAAGCTTGTTACAGCTGGATGTCATATTGCCTCCAAAAGGGTAGGGTTTGTCTGAAAATGGAGCTAAGCCAGGGAGGGAAAAACCAGGAGAAGTAATATTGAGTCCTTGGTATTGTTTGTGTATGTGGACCCCGTCACCACCAGACTTTCCTTGAGGTGAGTCTCCTTTTTTTTGCTCAACACAATATGATTACTGTTACCTGTAATCAAGAGTCTTGACTAACATGAAGGTAAAATACAACCTAAATAAAGTCAACTAATGATATCCTAACTATATCATCAGTGTATCGATTATTTTGGCCTACAAAAATCAATAGGAGCTGGTAGATACACAAAGAAAGAAGTAAATATTTGCTGAGTACCTATTATGTGACATACTGTCAGATTTGGCCCTCACAAATCCCCTGTGAGGCCCATAGTATGATCCCTTTTTATCAATGAAGAAATGGAGCTGCAGGAATATGAAGTTATGGCTAATAAGTATTAGAGGTTAGATTCGACCTCTGGTCTTCTCCTTCTAAATCCAGTGCTCTTTACATGACTGCACAACTGCCTGACTAGGGCAAGTTTCCTTGTACATAATAAATGTTCAATAAATATTTATAAAAGAAACTAACATCTTGGACACCCACAACTTTAAAATCATTTGGTGACGGTGAAGAGAACCAGGAAGAAAGGCAACTTACAGTGGCGTAGGGAGTGCCTGGCCAGCTTCGGGTCTTGGGGCCAGGCCTTTGTCTGGACAGCGTCACTCACAGCGCCCTGCTTCCTGGGCAGCATGCTCCTGCTGCCTCCGAGGACTTTCATCACCTGCTTTCTTCCCCGCATTCCTCCACGGGCAGCCCCCTAAACACATGCAACAGGGAGAGTGCTGTAGAGCTCGGACTTACCTGCTCCGTTTGCCGCTTACTTCTGTTCTGTTCTTCAGTCATTCACGCTTCACGGAGAGCAATGATTTATTGTGGTACTGCACAGTCTCCCTAGACTAAGTTTCACAAGGATACACACAAAGTCTTTGGCTCGCCTCTGAATGGCCACCGAATGACCAGCGCAGAGGCAGCCCCACAGAAGGCAGGCAGCATGTAACAGAGCACTGCCTACAGAGCAGGTTCTTCATATATCTGATCTCACCTCACCTCCATGACACCCCATTGGGAAAATATCACTGGTCCACGTGATAAAGAGTTTCGAAAGGTTAAATAAAGGACCTCCAAATCCTCTGGTCTCACAGCCAGTGGTCTACCAAGGCAGGACTTGAGCCCTGTGCTCTTGACCACCAAGCGATGCTGCGATCCTTCCGCCTGACATTTCATCTCTCCCCTGGCCATTCTTCTGTTCCTCCTCACTTCCTTTCCCACTCCCTCCCCGCAGTGTTCGTTGGACACGAATGCTGAGTTCCAGAGATAGAGAGACACCATGGGCACGGTGGCCTACACACTGATCACAGAGACATTACACAAATATTAAGATACAATGTGGCAAGAACCATTTGCAGCTGTGTTGTTCACTGAGACAGAAACAGAGGAGGGGAGGTCCGTTCTCTCGACTGGGAGACAGGGTGGAGGATGACTTCCAAAGCAGGTCTTACTAAAGAGTATTTTAAAATGTAAGGACTCTTCTTGACTGAGGGGATAAAGGAGTACCTGGCAGATAAATCAGCATGAGCAAAGGCATGCGTATCTGGAGAAGTGTTAGGGTCCTCAGACAGGTGTATGGAGGCTGATGCTGAGGGAAGACTGGAAAGGGACAGAGAAAAAAGATGAGGTGAGAAAGATGTGACAGAATGAGGCTGAGTAATGCAGGGTCATGCGTGCAAGTTTCAGTGTGGGCCTCACTGAGCCCCAGGCAGCAATCTGAGCAGATGTTCATTTCAGAAAGATCTGGATGGATTGCCAGGAATAGACACTGGAAACCAAGGAGCATTACAGCCTTTCTGGCCATTTATCAGATGACAACGGGAGAGGAGATTACTGTACTTTGGACATCAAGTAGACAGGAGAGTTGACTATGACAATACATCTGAAAGTACTTGGAAGAAGCTGAAGTACTTAACAGATATAAAGTATGGGATTTCCTGAGTTCTTGGTGGGGTCTGGGCAAACTAAAAGGAGAATATAAGGAGGGGCATTCTTTCAAGTCACACAGCCAAGAATGAATTTTTTAATGGGGAAAAATGATAAAAATAAGTCAGAGTTTCACACAAATGCAGTGACTACCTTCCTTCACCATGGCCCCTAATAAGGCAATGCATGGGTTCCCCTTGGCCTGTCCTTGGGAATGCTTCCTAGAGTCAGTTTGAATCACAGGGGATTCCGTATCTACTGACTTACCATTTACATCTGACTCCAAACAGCACTGCTCAGCTACACTGCCCACCACATTTACCTAACATAATCTAAGTCACTTTTAAACAAGTTCCAAAACTCAAATCCACACCACAAAAGCAGGAATGTGTCCCTTTGGTGGTAGCCTGATCCCATACCTGGCTCTTCTCAAACGGTCAGCACTGATAGAGAACATATCCCTGCTTTGGTTCTTTCATGGTCAATATCCCTAACCAATATCCCTAACCATGATCCCCCATTGTCTTTCTCATGCTGCTGATTAACCCCTTTCTGATCTCTGACTTCATCACCCACTTATGGCCTCGTCCTCCCTCTGGCCTCAGCATGTAATGCCACTTCCCTAACTCTGGTCCCTTTCTTTCACAATTAGTGACTTACTTCTTCCTTGAATGATACTGCTTTGTGATCCTCTATAAACACACATCCTGATCCATCCTGGCCTCTGGGCCTACCCACCAGGTCAGGCCCATGCCACCACCAACCTGTTTGATTTACCTGAGCCCTGCAGATGGGACTGATCTGATACTGTAAGATAGGCACATCTCAAATAGGGTTTTTAGAATGTTCTGAGCAGACCACTCTAGCTGTCTGAAGGGGACAGTGTCAATTGGATATGAATACACACACATATAGTATTTACCAATAAGTAATAATTAAGAATACATTTTTATGGTATTTTATGGTTTACATAGCACTTTCACACACATTATCTTTTTTTTTTTTAAAGATTTTTTATTTATTTATCTGAGAGAGAGAATGGGAGACAGAGAGCACGAGAGGGGGGAGGGCCAGAGGGAGAAGCAGACCCCCCGCCGAGCAGGGAGCCCGATGCGGGACTCGATCCCAGGACTCCAGGATCATGACCTGAGCCGAAGGCAGTTGCTTAACCAACTGAGCCACTCAGGCGCCCCTCACACACATTATCTTATCATCACAAGACAGGATCAGGGTGGGACTGGGTATGGTAATTGGGTAGGGATTATTTATTCTTCTCTTACAGATGAAATGACTGAGCTCAGAGAATAAGTCGTTCTAAGCAGGGCCTTCTAGCACACACCTTAAGGAGGCCCTCCCTCCGGGGTCGTTCAGTTTCAGGGTACAGCCCCCAAATGAGTGTCTATGTTTTGCCCTCTGGATGCCTTGCTGAACTCACACTAGTCCCAGCCCCACTCCTAAGGCCTCCTTCATGGCTAATAAGTAGAAAACCTGAGGCTAGAGCTCAGTGTTACTGTCAAGTTCCTTTCTTTGAGAAAACACCCAACAGCCACAGGGTCTTCTGACTCTGTGTCTGGAGAGCTGCTGTCTCAGCCACTAAAAGTTCACTCCATGAACTACTCCTATGACATGCCTGAACTCTACCGTTTGGCCTGGAACCCTAGAACACTGATACCTTGAAGAGATGGCTTGAAGGTAGATCCTTTTCTGGTTTTTGAGGTTCCAATTCACATGGCTCTTTTTCCTTCTCCTTTTTATCTTCATCTTCATCTTCATGTTTAGGGCTTAGATGTGAAGAGATACCAGGGGAAAAGTGAGATTTAGAGTGTTTAGATCATAGTGTACCACCCAATCCTAAATGAAATGAATGGAAAAAGTGAATGTAAAAAACACGAATAATCCCCCACCTCTCTCCACCTTCTTCTAAGATGAGGATCAGGTCACCCATTAGATCATTTCACTGAGTTTCTACCTGCTCCAATCAATGCCAGAACGAATCTCTGCTTAAAATCTCCTAGGAACTCCCCATTGCCTGTAGGATAAAATCTAAGCCTATAGTGATCTGGCCGAAACCTTTCTTTCCAAACCCATCTACTTCTGCTCCTTCCCTCCACTTTTGCTCTAGACTCTCACATTCCCCAAACCAATGATCCTAGTTCGAGCAACTCTCCCTTTTTAGTTGCTATTTCCCTTGACAGACATGCCCTTCGCATCTTGCTGGAAAACATCACACCCTTCTCAATTTGTCTGAATCATCTTACTTCTGAGAATCCTTCCTTGATTCTCCCAGTCATACCTTCTTATCCACTGCCCCAGTACTTTGTCCTTCTATCTTGTATTCTAAAGCACTGTCTATGGATCTGCCTCCAGTTCCTCCACTTTGCCTTGTAAATGAACAATCAAGTTATAAGGAGGCAGAGCTCTGCTATTTCTCGATATATCCCCAGCACCAATGCTGTGTAATCTAGAGAAGCAATAGCACGGGGCCTGGCACAGGGCGGTAAGGTACTTAGCCAGGCTTCCCTACGGAAATGAAGGACTGCCGCGCACCGCAGTATACAGACAGCAGCTGCACTGGAGGGAGTAGGAGAGAGAGACGCAAGGTGGACAGTGTCATGAAAAACCTGAGAACCAAGGACAGAATGCTGGGGAACCATCAACCCCCAAATGAGGACTTCTGTTCTGGCACAGTGAACTAGATTTACAACCACATTCATACAGAAGGCAGAAAAAGAAGAGCCCTCAAAGAAACTCAGAAGAGGGGGTCATCAAGGGAGGAAAGCACCAGAGACAGTACTGAGCACCATGCCCCCCATTAAGGCCATCTGCTAGTTCCATGATGATTGGGGAAAGCACCAGAGACAGTTCTGAGCACCGTGCCCCCCATTAAGGCCATCTGCTAGTTCCATGATGATTGGGG